>NW_019731570.1:1222264-1224445 GCF_002891405.2 Cryptotermes secundus | reverse complement strand
AAAATGGATACATGTTGCTTACCCACAGATTGTAATTATAGGATCTGTTGCGCCGCGGAGCAGGTGTAATTATAGGATCTGTTGCGCCGCGGAGCAGGGGGGACATGGAGTTATCCCTCCTCGCCTCCACTTGTAATGTCGCAACGCTTGCACCACTTGTAACGTCGTGACGACGGGGGTATGCAGGTACCCCTCCTTGCCACCCCAGCTTATGCTGTAAGGAGTTAACACACTACTCCTAGCTCACCCTCTGCTAGGATTCTCCTGTTTCGGGGTTTCCTTCTTTACTTAAAGCTGCCACCATCTATTATATGTCCTCTCTATTGTGGGAACTACCCCCTGGCATATAGTCATAGCTCCCGCTTGACAACTCCTCATGTAGTCTACAGGTAGCAACGTATTACGTTATTATTACATTTTAAGGGGCGTTGGTATCAAGGCTACTAACTCTGCCTGCGTGGCAGGTGCCTCTCCCTGTCCCTTCCTAGTACCTCCCCTTAAACATTTGGCTGCTGTTGCAACTCTCATTTTGGGTAGGATCTGCTGGATGGGTCATGGGAAAGTTGATTATAGAGGGTGAATCAGAATTCCCTGCATACATCCTATCCTCACTACTCTATCTATTTACACTTTTGTATTTACATGATTTACAATATTTACATTATTAACAAGGCTGGCCTACAGCCGGGTCTGCATAGAGTCTTTACTACACGTTGGGCTCCTCCAAGTTCTCCCCCTTCGGGGATGGAGGCCTTGAGCCTCTCTCTGTCTCTGACTCATCTAATGAGGATATGCAAGTCCTCCTCGTTTAACATGAATCTTTTTCCTGTACATTTCTTACCACTCATTATATACGATTACACTATCCTTTGTAAAGTTTCACTCTGAACATAATCTACCCTTAGTTATATATAATGAAGCCCACATACTATATTTATCCTACATGCTAACCATAACCTTGACACATACACTATGAAACCCTTATTGCCTGGCTAACAGCCTAGGCAATTACATGTTATATAATTCTAGTATCCTCCCCTAAGGGTTCGCCGGGCACACTGGAGTTTGCACATTCAAATCTCACAACAACACTTTTATCAACAAGGCTATTAAACAACATGGCTGATAAGAGTAAAGAGACTTACTTGTAGTACAAGATGCAGGCCCACTGCCTCCGCTCGTAAGGCCCATGTTGAAGAGAGCCTTCGGCTGACAACTCAATATTCTGTGTTAGATCAGAATCCCAAGTCCCTCGAAATTCAGTAATTTATAGTTTCAATTTGCTAATTCAGCTGTTGACGACAGATGGTAGTTGCCTCCCTCTTTTGTTCTCAATTCCCTAAGTTATATTCTAATTGGTTATTATTGGTGGTTGTGGGCGGGCCCATGGCATCTCATCGCTGTTTATGCGGTAATATTACGATACCCCCGTGGCCTAGTGAGGCAAGCTTCTTGCTAGTGCGTTTACGCATAAATGCTGATCATCACATTCTTAGCCTAGTTGCCTGTCCAGGTGTTGTCATCTTTGCTCTTTCACTGCAAAACACTTTTCGCAAGTCTCCAGACACTTAGGTAATGACTTAAATTCCAAATCCCAAATTTGAGACACTACAGGATTCATAAAAATATAATCTGGAAATTTCAGTATGAAGCTGTCACTGTTTATTAGAGTGTGTGAATTTCATATATATACATTTTTTCTCTGGTAGTTTACAATCGCCATATTTTTTGTCTTTAGAAAACAGTTATAGTGGGGGAGTTATATCACTGTTAACATAATTCTTCTGTACCAAGCAATTTGGCTGAAGCAGTAATGTTTGTGGCTTGTATTTGGGAGGTAGCTGGCTTGAATCATGGCTGGGAAACCAACAGTCCTAAGTGTTGTTTTCATATTGTTCCTCAATTGATCTAGGCGTGGGTAACTCTGGAACAGTCTAGTTTGTTTTGTGGAAGCGATTGAACGCGGCAACATGGACGTAGAACTGCTCATAACAGAAGTATTTGCCAGACCACCGATTTGGCAAACAAAACACAAGCATCATCGCAACAGAGGTGTAATTGAGAAGATGTGGGGAGAAATAGCAAAAGCATTAGATTCAACAAGTAAGTGTATTTACATTTAACAGCTTTCTAACCTAAAATAACACAAAATCTTACCTAATTTTAACTTAACGTAGCTTT
>NW_019731570.1:1210722-1222144 GCF_002891405.2 Cryptotermes secundus | reverse complement strand
TATGCTCCTGCGAGCTCGTGACAGACGATAGTTGAAAGCGGTTTTTGCTGGTGTTAAATTTTTTCGAGCATACGGCTTAAGTAGGTAGGGTTTTAGTGGATATGCCTCATCAGCTATGAGAACATTAGGAAGTTTTTCTGAAGAGGTAGGTAGTTCGCAGTCTGGAGGCATATTGAAATTCTTGCTTTCGAGACTTGCGCACAGTGATGAAGCAGCAAACGTACCACCATCATTCTGACTGCCTTTCGCTCCAACGTCAATTGTTATGAATTTGTACTCTGGATCGGAAACACCTTGAAGGGCAACTGAGAAAAACTTCTTATAGTTAAAGATAGATAAAGATCAGATACTGGAGAAAAATGGGGTTTTCAATGAGACAGTACATCAGCTATCAAGAAAACCTATAATTCAGTTAGGAGGGAAGTATTGTATAATATTCTCATAGAGTTTGGGGCAACCATGAAACTAGTTAGGCTGATTAAAATGTGTTTAAATGAAACATATAGTAGAGTCCGTATAGGTAAACATTTGTCTGATAATTTTCTTATCCAGAATGATCTAAAATAAGGATATTTTTTTTTTATTGCCACTGCTTTTCAACTTTGCTTTAGAATTTCTGTATGTATAATATAAACTCTGTCATATATGCAACACTTTATTGTACTTCTTGTCCCCCTTCTTTCACACTACATATGTCGGCCGTAACCTGCCATCATCAGGTGTATTTCATTTCATGTAGCTGTCACACTGCACTCAATATTAACATTTAAACTCCAGATTATCAATTGTTCATTGCTCTGTCGTCAATCAACACCCAGTATTCTAGAACTCCCCTTGTCGGTTTTGTCAGTTATGTTTAAAATCTTTATTAATATTGATTCGTCGATTGGTTTGAAATTTTAAATTCACAATTTAGCTTTAATATTTAAATTTTAAATTTAAATATTGAAAATGTGACAGAGTTTAAATATTTTGGAATGACAACAAGAAATACAAACTTGATTCAGGAGGAAATTAAGAGGAGATTAAATCTGGGTAATGTTTGCTACCATTCAGTTCGGAACCTTTTATCTTCTTGTCTGCTGTCTAAAATCGCAAAAATGTGAATATTCAGAACTACAAGTATAATTTTGCCTGTGTTTCTGTCTTGGTGTGAAACTTGATCTTTGACATTAAGAAAGGAACATAGACTGAGGGTGTTTGAGAACAGGGCACTAAGGAGAATATTCAGACGAAAAAGAGATGAAGTGATGGGAGGTTGCAGAAAACTGTATAATGAAGAGCTTCATAATTTCTACCTTTGCCAAGCATAATTATAATGTTCAAGTCAAGAAGGATGAAATGGACAGGCGTGTAGCATGAATGGTAGAGAAGAGGGCTGCATATAGGATATTTATGTGAAAGCCAGAAGGAAGAGACTACTAGGAAGACCAAGATGTGAGTGGGTGAATAATATTAAAATGGATCTTAGAGAGATATAATGGGGTGTTATGGACTGGATCGATATGGCTCAGGATAGGGACCAGTTGAGGGCTGTTGTGAACATGATAATGAATTTTTGATTCCATAAATTGCTGGGAAGTTCTTGAATAACTGCATAACTGGCAGATTCTCAAGAAGGGCTCAGCTCCATGAAGTTAATTAGTTAGTTAGTTATAGTCTGAGCTACTGATTTTTTTTTCCCCCTTGGCACTACAGCCCCAGTGGGCCTAGGCCTACCTCCATGAACTCCGTTCACTTCGGTTTTTCTAGATCTTACACATATGGTAGGACTCCTTGGGTGAGTGATCAGCTTGTCACAAGGCCTCTACCTGTAGACAAACACAGAAAAATGCACACAAACATCCATGCCCTGAGTGGGTTTCGAACCCATGATCCCAGCTTTCGAGCGAGCGAAGACAGTGCATGCCTTAGACTGCTCAGCTACCATGACCGGCAAGCTACTGATAGGGTCATAAAGTAAACAAGAAATTCATTCATTCATTCTTTCATTTATTTATAGTTCCAAAAAATCCATAGAGGCATCTGCCTCAGATATAGAACAAGTCAACAATAAAATATAACATATAAATATACATACATAATCAGATAGTCATCATCGTCAAAATTTAAATACTCAATACAACAAACCTACTGTACAGCAATACATTCCATATATCAAAATAACATATAAAATTACATACACGATCAAAAGACCACCAAGATCCTTAATATAGTAATATAAGATCTATTTTCTTAATATATAATACACCTGTATCACAACAGTAATAGCACCTTTTTCCTGAGTATTTATTCCATAGTCCATTGCATTCTAGCAATAGGCAACAGTGTTTATTTAAATATACATTTTATTCATTCATTCATTTATTACAGTTAAAAAATCCACAAAGGGGTCTGCTTCAAATATAGAAGAAGTCAGCAGCGCAATATAACACATAAATATACATGCATAATCCGATAGTCATCATCATCAAAATTTGAATTACAATACAACAAAACTACTGTACAACAATACATTCCATATATCAAAATAACAGTTAAAATTACACACATGATTAAAAGACCACCAAGACTCTTAATATAGCAATATAAAATCTATTTTCTTAATATATGATACACCTGTATCACAGCAGTGATAGCACCTTTTTCCTGAGTATTTTATTCCATAATCCATTGCATCCTAGCAATAGGCAACATTGTTTATTTAAATATACATGAGGGATCAATCTTTATTCCAGCAGTAGTATTCTTCAACAGTATAAAAAGAACTGGCGATAAGAAACTTCTTTAACGCTACTTTAAATCCCGGGATGTCATAAGATAATTGTTTAAGCTCTGGAGGGAGGTGGTTATAAAGTTTGATACCAGAATACCATCCACCTTTCTGAAATATCGTTAAGTTTACCACCGGAAGATGCAAGTCATGATTAAATCTGGTATTACATGTGTGGACATCAGAGTTTGTTATATAGCAATCTCTATTCTTGACAACCAGCATAAGTAGGGAAAATATATATTGCGACTGAAGTGGCAGTATATGGAACTCCTTAAATAAATTATGGCATGAATCCACATTATGAGAATTGGTAATAATTCTTATTATTCTTTTCTGTATTTGAAATATGATTTTTGCATGAGCCGAACTCCCCCAAAATATTATGCCGTAAGATATTATTGAATGAACTAGGGAGAAATAAACAGTTTTTAGGTACTCCAAGGATAAAAGAGGTTTTAATACTCTAATTACATAGGGTGCCTTATTTAATTTGGGTATCATTTGGTCAATATGGGTTTGCCATGACAATTTATGATCAATAACCAAACCTAAAAAGTAAAACATGGCCTTTGTGTTCCTATCTTTCAATCAGTAATAACAATGTACCGCCGTGGTGCAGGGGGGCCGTGGAGGTACCCCTCCTTGCCACCACAGCTTACGCTGTAAGGAGTTAACACAATAATCCTGGCTTACCCTCAGCTAGGATGCTTCTGTTTCTGGGCTTCCTTCTTTCATAAAGCTGCCACCATCTATTTTATGTCCTAAGAGAGGTGATGAAAGTACTAAGGGCCGGTAGCGCGGTAGTCGAGCGTTCTCTGTTGGCTGGCCCTGTCATCCTTGTCACCTCTTATTATTGGCATAGAGCGGGCGTGCCGGGTCTGACCCGCCTCTACCTATCGTCTGTCATCTCTATGGTGGGAACTACCCCATATTATCCTCTATGTCAGGGGTGGATAGGATATCTCACCGCTGTCGCCAATTATGTCTTAGTGACGGGGGTGGGTGGAGGTCACCCGCCACTGTTACCCTTATTACGTCTTAAGGGGGCATTGATACCAAGGCTACTAAACGCTGCCTGCGTGGCAGGTGCCTATCCCTGTCCAGTAGTACCTCCCCTTAACTGTGGTTGCATTCGGCTGCTGTTGCCTTTCATTTTGGTAGGATCCGTGGGATCGGTCGTGGAAAGGTGATTATGGAGGTGTGAATCACAATCCCGGTACATCCTACTCTAACTACCCTGTCTATTTACATTATTTACAATATTAACAAGACCGACCTACAGTCGGGTCTGCATAGTGTCTTTACTTCATGCTACGCTTCCTCATGTTCTCCCCTTCAGGGATGTAGGCCTTGAGCCTCTCTTTCTCTCTGTTTCAACTAATGAGAATATGCAATTATTCCTCGTTTAACATGAACCTTTTTCCTGTCTCCATTTCCTACTACTCATTACATACTACTACACTATCCTATCGTACAGTTTCACCCTTAACATAATCTACCCTTAGTTATACATATTGAAAGCCCACATACCATGTTTATCACAAAAATCATTAGTCGTAACTATAACGCAAATGTGCGTAGTCTACGCACTACCAGTAATCTTAACACATACACCATAACACCGCCATATTGCCAGACTATCTTCCTAGGCAATTACTTGTTACATAATTATTACTCTCCCCCAAGGGCTCGCCAGGCACACTGGAGTTTGCTTTCGATATTTTCCACAACACTTATCAACAATAATATTTAACAACATGGCTTACTTACTTACGTGACTTACTTGAAATAAGAGACGTAGGCCCACTTCCTCCACTCGTAAGGCCCATATTGAATAGGGCCTCCGGCTGACAACTGGTTATTACGTGTTAGATCAGATCCCTAAGTCTCCTAAATTCGGCAATTTATATCATTAACTTGCTGAATCTGCGGTTGACAAAAGAGGGAGGTTAACTCCTCCTTTCGTCCTCAATTTCGGGGTGGAAGGTTTCCATTGGCTACCCCTGTGGTTGTGGGTGGGCCCGTGGTACCTCATCACTGTGTCTTTGATAATATTATTATACTCCAGTGTCCCTGCAACGCGACTTGCAGAAGTGCTATTGCGCATTCTGCTAAATCAGGCATTCTTAACCTAGATTGCCTGTCCAGGTGTTGACATACTAATGTAATTGCTGTAAAACGTTTGTCGCAAGTCTTGGAACATTTAAGCAATGTCTTTTGATTTTCAGTCTCGAATTTGTGACACAACAAACAACGTAGCTGCCTACATAATTACTGCTTTTTACTCACATCTACTTCAATTCAATTCAATTTTATTTCATCCATGAATCATTATACATGATATGGGACAAGTCAAAGATTAATATTAATACTAATACTAAATAGTAATAAGAATATAATAATACAGAAATACTTCTCCACAGCTGTTGAGAACAATGTTTCAGGTTTTGTAACTTGGCAACCATTCATTTTAAACTTTAAAATCAGTTTACCCAACTCTTCTGTCACTCCTCTCATGCTTGAAATGTTATTTCTAAAATTGGAATCTCTCTTTATCTGACCTTTATGAATCACTCCTACACAGCAGCATCAGAAACCTCGTTGCTTTATCATTCACACTATTCATTCATGGAGCCATTTACACTACACTACCCATTTTTTATTTCAACATTTCACTATAAGATTTTTCATTTATAAACTTCAGATTTCCTGAGGAGAACAGCTATCTGAGTTGTAATGCCATGCAGTCAGGAAAAGCATAATATTTTGGAGGAACATGTCACCTCCACATTCAGGATCAAGGGATAAGCTGAACAAGAAACAAGGCTTTTTCAGAACTACGTATTGTTACAGCCTAGAAGACCATAAATCTCCTAGTCTCTGTTGTGAAAACCTGAAATCCAGGATTTAGGTTTTCTGACATTGAACTTTCAGGCTTTGTGGTGATTGATTTGACACTCAAGTTAGGGTCTTCCCTCATTTCATTCAATTTCATATTTATATTCCAGTCTGATATCGGTTTATTTATGAACCAGTTATTATAACTATGCAGTATCACATCAGATTTTTTTTATCATAGACAGTCGATGAGAAAACAAACAAAGGTCTTCACAAGGCCCAGTACCGTGTTTAATCGTTTCAAACAAAATGCAGGTTAGGTATAATCTAGTTCTCAGCTTCTTAGGATAAATTGCTGGAAATGTGGCCCATAACAACATTATATAATAGCTTTATAATCATTCAAATTTTCACATCCATTTTGTGAAGCTATTTTTCTTTTCCATTTCTGCATTAGGCAGTTTATAGCTCTTACCTGTAATTTTACACCCATTTTTGTATTGAGACCAGAGAAATATTCTACTAAAGACAGGGTTCTGTTCTATGCAGATCCTATTTTTTGGCAGATTTCACTGTACTAATCAGTGTTTCAAAATACACGTAAGTGCACTTGTTAAGTTCAACTCACATCATTTAAATTATTGATCCTGTATGATCTTTTGTCAAGTTGATGATTTGTAAATAAAAAACTGCATTCCCATGTAGTATTTATGTTAGTACAGTCAGTATTTTAATATTGATTTTAAACAGAGTGACAGTAAACTGTATGTGATTTTCTAAACATTGCAATTTCTTATACATAGTATATGTGGTGTGTTTCTCTTCATCACTTGCTACATGCCCTTCTATCTAATCAAGGATAATAAGATGGACAGGGAATGCAGTATGCATGGGAATGAAGAGAAATTCATACGGAGTTTTGACAGGAAAATCTGAAGGAAATTGCCCACTAGGAACACTTAGCATAGTTGGGATGATAATATTAAAGCGGATCTTAAAGAATATGATGAGAGGATATGGACTAGATTCTTCTGGCTCTGGATAGGAACTACTGACAGACCCTTGTTAACACATTAATGAATATTTGTGTTCCATAAAATTCAGCGAATTTCTTGACTACGTGAACAACTATTAGCCTCGCAAGGAGAATTCATGTAGCTGGTTAGTTGGTTATGAACTGTGTATTAGCCTCATTACAGAGTTCACAGATAATTATTAAGTACTTTAATAGCACAGCTAATTTTATATAATGTGTTTCTGATATGTAAGTTTTATAGCAGAACACATGCTGAAGATGATTCTGCAGAACTGAGACATGTCTATAGCAGTGAACAATGAAGAAAACTGCTATAGAATACTTCTAATTGAGTACTAATAAAATCTTCTTGGACTATTGACTGTGTCAGTCCGTTAAATATTGCCAATGTTTCAGGAACCATCTAGTTCCCTATCGTTAGGGTCTGCCATCAGACCCTGATGATGGGGACAGAGATGGTTCCTGAAATGTCCATAATTTTTAATCAACTGACAGCTGATACCCAAGAAGATTTTATCAACTTCAACTCCTGTGAAAGCTTCAGGCCTTACATTGATAATTAAATAATTAGTTACTTACTCATGGAGCTGAGCCCTTCTGGAGGAGCTGCCAATTCTGCAGCTACTCAAGAATTTTCCTGGATTTTATGGAACCCAAAGGTTAATTACCGTGTTCACAAGACCCCTCCGCTGATCCCTAACCTGAGCCAGATCTATCCAATCCACACCATCCCATCCTATCTCTCTAAGATCCATTCTAATATTGTTCACCCACCTATGCCTTGGTCTTCCCTATGGTCTCTTTCCTTCTGGCTTTCCCACCAATATCCTATACGCATTCCTCGTCCCCCCCCATTCGTGCTACATGACCTGCCCACCTCATCCTCCTTGACTTGATCATTCTAATTATACTTGGAGAAGAGTACAAGTTATGAAGCTCCTCATTATGCAGTTTTCTCAAACCTCCTGTCACTTCATCTCTCTTCGGTAACTAAATAATTATTATATTCGTTAATTTTAGTGCCATGATTAATTATAGGCACACAGTTTGCTCTTAGCAAATGTCATATGTATTTATAAATGAAAGTAGTGTGTCAAACTTGGACCTTTGCATAGAGGACTGATGGAACTATTTAATTTATCATCCTGAATGTTATCCTGTTTTAATATTTTCCTTGCTACAATTTTTTGTAGGAGGTGCAAAGAAGCCTGCATCCTGTATCTGTCTACTTCACTGAATCAGACTCCAGACAAAGATGTGTTCAGAACCTGAGTAATAAAATTGCTTGTCCTCGTATTCCATATGAAATCGTCTTTGCTGTTTGTGGCTGGAATAGTAATAATGCCACTTGTTTCATTGATACATATGATGTAAGGTGGGTATTGTTTTATTGGACTGCGTTCACAACCTACTATTTTAACATTTGATAAAATTTAGAACTGTTTTGTATTTATCCAGTGAGTCATAAATATGTAACTGGAAGCCATAGTTTATATGGCTGTGTTCGGACCACTTACCTTACAAGGTCTGATATATTACACCAGCATGGCATGAATATGTACCTACTGGAAAAGTTAATACAATCATCTGTGCAGATGAAAGCCCTACTAAGTGAATCATAGCAATTTTTAAAGTCTGCCTTAAGGAATTATCTTCTTACACATGTTTTTTAATATACAGAAGACTTTTTATCAAATTATTAGTTCCTTTTATAAAAGATTTTGTGGTCTTTTGTATTGTCTACTTTTTAAGCACTTATGCTTCTTTTCCTCAAGTTGTGTTGTGCAATGTACATCTACTGACATGTTTCATATTGAATGGCTGAATGTTGGATTAATGAAGAGAGAGAGAGAGAGTATGAGTGTGTGTGTCAGAGAGAAAGAGAGATATATACATCATGTAAACATGTCAGTAAACTTCTTCCAGACAAGGTATCACATCCCAGAAAATAGTGCTTTCTTTAGTCACCAATAATGAGAATCTCAAACTGAACCACTCCTTTATATTCCAGAAGCCCTGGGTTCAAATCTTAGCTTTGACACCAACTACCCTGACTGAAATTTGTGGTGGTTTTTCCAGTCTCTTCAAGCAAACCCAGGAAAATACTAAGTCAGGCCATGACTCCTCTTTTTGCTACCATTCAACACTACGTAGGCAGGGCTACTGACAACATTATCAATAAATAAATCCATTTAAGATGTTTACATATTTGGTTGGGAGCCAGGATAGTGCAGTTGATATAGCAACTGACTATGGGCTGGATGACCAAGCGACTAAACTTTGAGTCCTGGTAGAGTCTGGAATTTTCTTGTCTCCATGTTGTCCAGACCGGTTCTGGGGCCCACCCAGCGTCCTGTCCAATGGATACCATGGGCTCTTTTCCTTTTGGTAAAACTGCCCGGCGTGAAGCTGAGCACACACCTCCAACTAGTGCCAACATCAAGAAAACATGCGTTTATACATCTACTCCTCCACTTGTCTTCATGGCGTAATGTTTAATTAGTTAAGCACAGGGACAATTTTACCTTCACCTTTTACATCTTTGGTAGGGCCCAAGCTTCACATCAATATAGTAAAGTAAAAACAGCTACAAGGTGGTTCAAATATGACCAGGACTGATTTTTTTTAAACCAAAATTGCCAAACACTTACTTGCACATGTCAGTCTTCAACGTACTCCCCTCCGGAGTCAACACATTTTTTCCAACTTTCTGGAAACATCCTGATGCCCTTTACAAAAAAGGATTATGGTTGGCGGCGTATCCCCTCCCGAACACTCTGGATGACGGCGTCGTCCACAAACCGCATGCCTTGCAAGTCTGATTTGAGCCTTCCGAACAGGTAGAAATCACTTGGGGCCAAATCGGTACTGTACGGCAGATGTGTCAGAAGGTTCCATTTCAATTTCTGGATGGTTTTCATTGTTGTTTTGGCCGTGTGGGGGCGTGCATTGTCTTGAAGGAAGGCTACCCGCTTTCCACTTGTCCTCCACGTAGATCGGATCTTTTCCTTCATGTCTGTTGCCAGGAGGTCTGAGTAATAAGCTGCATTGACTGTTCTGGCATCTGTCAGAAAGTCTACATGGATAACCCCCTGCCAGTCCCAGAAGAACGTTGCCATCACTTTTCCTGCCAAACGGCTTCTCCGCATAACTCCCTGCATACATCCTATCCTATGTACACTGTCTATTTACATTAATATTTACATTAAGAAAAAGGGCCTGCTTTGGCCTGTTTACATGACACTTCTCGCTAAGTTCTTTCTACTTTCTTTGTCGGTGGGGGAGGTACCTTGAAACTGTACTCCTTTCATCGCCTGTCACTCTCTATTCATTTCTACCCTATTCTACCCTGGCTCTCGCTGGGTACACTGGAGACAGCACTTAAGATCACACAACAACACTTTTCTCAACACTAAGTTTTAACAGCATGGCGTATATGAGCAAAGAGACTTACTTGTAATACAAATGTAGATTACTGTCGCCATCCACCATCTTGTGGCACACATGTCGACTAGCGCCTCCGGCTGACAACTCAATATTCTGTGTTAGATCAGAATCCCAAGTCCCTCAAAATTCAGTAATTTATAGTTTTAATTTGCTAATTCAGCTGTTGACGACAGAGGGTAGTTAACTCCTCCTCAGTGTCCTCAATTCCCAAAGTAATATTCTAATTGGTTATTATTGGTGGTTGTGGGCAGGCCCATGGCGTCTCATCGCTGTTTATGCGGTAATATTACGACACTCCAGTGGCCTAGTGAGGCAAGCTTCTTGCTAGTGCGGTTACGCATAAATGCTGATCATCAACATTCTTAGCCTAGTTCCTGCCCAGGTGTTGACAGATTACTGTAATAGCTGTGAAACACTTTTCGCAAGTCTCGAACATTTGGGTAATGCCTTACAATCTCCAATCTCAATTTTGAGCCTCTACACGGGACGTTTTCTCCAACGAGGAATTTGATCACAATGCGTTGTTCCACGCTCCGCGGTACCTTCTGTTCACTCATCACTCTAGCAACTTCCAGACAGGACTGAACAGGTTCTAACCCTAACAGGAGGGAGGTTGGAGGTTGTGGCTTCACTCTCTCGGGGTCGCACAGCTGCTGTGCACTGTGGCTTGTTTACAAAAAAATCAGTCCCGGTCATATTTGAACCACCTAGTAGTACTTCCAGAACCTAATTTGGTCTTCAGTAGTAAAATTAAAATAAATGATTTAATCATAGTAAAGTAAAGTAAAGCTCTCCTTGTAGGCAATCGGCTCAAAGATGGTGGTAAGGTAATTTAATCATATAGTTTAATTTTTATTTTGTTTGCTTATTATGCTTGCTGGAAGTTGCAAGTTGCAGAGTTTATGACTAGAAATATTAGTAACATATTCGCTTAATTCTTTGCAGTTTTGCAGATCCTCTATATCCACTGGGAAGAGGCATATATATTGTAACGTGTTTCGTTACAGAAGACGCCGTAGAGATGGTTAAGTGGTTTATTTAACAATCTACGACAACGGCTACAATTAATGATAACAATGTTACGGGTTTCCACACTTTACAAACCCTAGAACAAAATCTCTTAACACTATCTTCAAGAGTCTTCACGTACTAATAATGCGGGAGCTATACAAGTCTCCTTGAATTACACACTCCAGATATCACTGGTTATCGCACACGCGGCTGTAGCTCGTAACTTGCGAACTGAGAAGTCGTTGATAACGCACTCGGCGACTGTCACAGTACAACTGACTGTGAATAGCCTTCGCTGCTCCTTATGTAGCCTC
>NW_019731570.1:1202955-1209899 GCF_002891405.2 Cryptotermes secundus | reverse complement strand
GTGGGTTGCTAGCAAGGCTAGCGGTAGTAACCGCTGTTACTACCGTAACAACCCTGTTGCGTCACCCTTACGTTACCGTGCGGAGGAGGGGGAGGGGAGCGCTGACTCACCCGCCGCGTCACTGCTGGTGGGGGGGGGTTCTCTTTTGCGCAACATGTCACAATATCATGAATGTGGTAATGGGAAACCTGTTCTTAATGTTTAACTCTTTCATTTGCAGGGCAGACAAATGGTACAAATGCTTGGATGCCAAACTCACAGCTTGAGCTTACCATGGTCTGTGTGCTGTGGATAACCTCATTTACATTGTTGGTGGATGCAATTGCTTTGAAATTCTCAACACAGTGTATTGCTACAATCCAGTAACTCAGAAGTGGACGGAGCATGCCTGCATGCACCATGACCGATTTTATGTCAGTGTTTGTGTTGAAGGTCAGTAATTTTGAACCTTTGTAATGTTCGTGGACATTTATAACATAACAAGGAATGTGAGGTGACATTTAAGTAGTTTATTTTATGACCCCATCAGTATCTGGACTATATATGTATTTGGAAGGATCCTATCATGGCTTATTCATTCAAAATAGCCAGTGTCACATCTGAGATTTGAACCAAGCACCTTCCGAATATAAATATAGAGTATTAGTGCTTGGTGATACAATATTTATGATCTTGAGGAACTAATATAACTTAACAAAATGCTGCTTTCGTAAAGTAAAAGTAAAGGTATCCCTGTAAAAGGCCATGGAGGCCCATAGGGTTGTGAGATGTTGAGGTTCCCACATTTTCTAGACAATCGGCTTATAGATGGCGGTAAGGTTGTCAGCCCTGAGCACTGGCCGCCCTTTACCCCCAAGAACATTCCAAGAATATTCCTGGTTTCATTTTTGTTAAAGGCATAGTTGACCCCAGGGCCATAGTGCATCTGGAAGGATTAGGTCAATTGAAAAAGTCTAATGACCTCATTGGGATTCAATCCCACAACCTTCTGGCTTTTAGCATAGTGCCTCAACCAACTACGCTACCGAATGGCCCTGCTGCTTTCGTAATGCGCATAGCAATGATCTGTTATAGCTTGGTGAATTTTAGGTTATTGTTTACAGTAAGATTTTCTGTAATAAAATTTGTCTGCAATAAAACCTTTACCGGATGGAACTCTCTGTTACAGATATCTCTGTACAGAAAAGTCCTGGGTGCCAGGAAGATATACAGGGTTATTCAAAAAGAATGAACCAATTTTATTACGCAATATTTTATTAAAGGAAAGTAATACAAAACTCCAGCCAAGTCACAAGTATTCTACTCACAATCAACATTTATTTCCTGTCTTACAAGTGTTCAATGTGGCCACCACCTACAGCACGGGCAACATCAATGCAATAAGAGAATTCCTCCCAGGCGCATATCAGCATATCATGATGCACTGAGTTAATCGCTGTTGTTATTCGATGTTTAAGGTCATCGAGGTTAGTGGGTAGTGGTGGAACATAAACGTGATCTTTTACATATCCCCACAAGAAGAAATCACACATGGTGAGGTCTGGGGATGTCGCAGGCCCACAAAGAGCAAGGTCTTTGGACCCCTTCTGACCAATCCATCGCTGGGGCACTTTTTCATTTAAAAAAGCTCGGACCATCAGGTGCCAATGGGGCGGTGCTCCATCTTATTGAAAAATGAAGTCATGCGAATCTGCTTGCAGTGAAGTGAAGAGCCAGTTTTGGAGCATATCGAGATAGGTTTGTCTTGTAATGGTGTTTCCTTCAAAGAAAAGTGGACCATAAACCTTGTCCTGAGACACAGCCCAGAAGACACTACCCTTAGGGGAATCTCTTTCGTGCTCAACTATTTCATGTGGGTGCTCTGTTCCCCAAATACGCACATTTTGACGATTGACTCTGCCGCTCAAGTGAAAAGTCGCTTCATCACTAAAAATTAAACGTGAAATGAAGGTTTTGTCTTCCATAATCTCCAGCATCGAATCGCAAAATTCTATCCGCTTCCTTTTCTTCGTCATTGGTAAGTGCCTGAACGAGCTGCAGTCTGTATGGTTTCAAATGTAGATGTACTGTTAGCACATGCCAGACAGTGGATTGAGGGATCGCAAGCTCATGGCTAGCTCAAATTGTTGACTTCCGCGGGCTCCTCTCATGAGCAGCACGTATTCTCGCCACTTGTTCCTCCGAGACTCATGGTCGTCCTGGACTTTTTCATTTACACAGACACCCACTCTCTTGAAACTGTCGAAACCACTGTCAAATATTCTTAGGACAGTGCGGATTAATGCCGAATCGCCTTCGAAAAGCACGCTGCACCGTAACAACCGAATTTGTTTTTGCGAACTTGAGAACGCAGAACGCCTTTTGCTGAGGACTCGCCATTCCGAGGGTAAACGAACAACTGAACGTTTCCTCAAGAACGATGCGACTTCAGTGCCCCTGTGGCAGCCATTCACAACTTAGACAACTCCTCTTTCAAATGGTCACTGACTCATTCCATGACGATGCTTGAGAACTGAAGCAATGCTGCATCATGAAATCAGTTCATTCTTTTTGAATAACCCTGTATAATAATTCAAGATTCTTAGGCTGTGACCTCCCATTACAGAAACAGCATATATATAGGAAAGTTCAAAAGCTTTTATCCCATAAAGTGGAGATTTTTAGGAAGAGGAGAAGCCAAATGTATAATATTAGCCTTACATGTGAGAAGCAAAGAATAAATTGTAATATTTGAAGAGCTTAGTTTAGTTGACTACTGCCAAGTTTGTTGGTCATAATGCACATGTGTAAGAAATAAAAATTTGTAATAAATCTAGCAATGGCAGAAGATCCTTTGGGGTTTTCCCTGTATCCTAATAGTATTATATTTAAGCATCCTGTTGCACTCCATACGATAAATGATATAACCTCCGTCTCAAGTGCAAACAATATATTCTTGTGTCTTTGATCTTGCTCCCTACACTACATGTTTCGGCCTCAGACGGCCATCATCAGGTGTATAACACTCACGTCGCTGTCACACTGCACCCAGTTCAAAATTTACAATCTAAAACACTCTCCCTGTCATTATCAACTTCTACTTCGTTGATAGCTGTCCACCCGTAGATTACTTCACACACGTTAATTTTGAGTTTATTGTAATAGCACCATAATAAAATCTTTAGTTCTAATTTTAAACTTTTAAATTCTTGTCCAAATTTTAAAAATTCTTGTATTCTTTTTAAAATTTGGACAAGAATTTAAAAGTTTAAAATTAGAACTAAAGATTTTATTATGGTGCTATTACAATAAACTCAAAATTAACGTGTGTGAAGTAATCTACGGGTGGACAGCTATCAACGAAGTAGAAGTTGATAATGACAGGGAGAGTGTTTTAGATTTTAAATTTTGAACTGGGTGCAGTGTGACAGCGACGTGAGTGTTATACACCTGATGATGGCCGTCTGAGGCCGAAACATGTAGTGTAGGGAGCAAGATCAAAGACACAAGAATATATTGTTTGCACTTGAGACGGAGGTTATATCATTTATCCTAATAGTAGTAAAAGATATTTTGTTTTTTCCCCTGTATCCTAGCAACAGCACAAGATAGTTTGGCTCTTCTCCTGTATCCTAGGAATTTTCACATTGCTGTCACATTCTCAGTGTACTTCTTGCAGACAAATTATTGGGGAAATAAGTTGGCTTGGACTCCAACCCATGCAAGTTTTCAAGTGTCTAGAATCTCCCCAGGAAGATTCTCTGCCATCATGACAGGTTTGGTTGAAATAGGTATGGGAATATATTGTCATGAGAAGGAGTGTCTTTCAATGGGGTTTCAGTTGGGATATTGGATTTATTGACCACTTCAGCTCACAACTTGTAATGACACTTAATTATGGTGCTGTCACTAATTTGCACTATTTACAGTCCACTAGTGTACACACTAAGTCTTTTCCAGCCTTCAGTGTCTTTGCTAGAAGTTTCCTGGTAACATCTTCTAACAATGGCTATTCCTTTGCTTCCATGCTCAAGTCCTTTCTAAATGGTGGCTCCCTTCCAACTGAACTCCTTCCGTCACAGACTCCCATACCGAACTGACTGACCTTTGGGAACCTTTGCTGAAAAAATAAAGAACTTGTACAGCTAAATAGGAAGCATTTGAGACATGTGACAGGACTACTTACAGGATAGTATTATTTCAAAGGACCAGGTTTAATAAGTAAGTAGTCCCTTCTATGGAAGGTTCCATGACAAAAGCAGCATATACTTGTATATCCTATATGAGTTTAAGGTATTAGCTAAATTCATGTTTTATCACGTGGGACTCAATTTCATAAAACCCAGTAACTCTCAAAAGTCCCACTAAGATCTGCTTTGCTCTGCTGTGCTTTAACAGTGTAGTGATGATTTTGTTGTATGATCTATGGTGCAGTAGAAGTGGCACTTGCTTAAAGTGACAGATCCGTCTTATTCTTAAAGAAGAGATCCCACTTTCTAAACTGTAAATTCCGGTAACACAGAATTAATATATGGTTATGACTGCCATCAGAGCTTGAAGCAAAGCACTGCTGTGCCAATTTGAAGGCCAGTACTAAACTGTTCCTCAGCTGTGCCCTACTCAGGCCCCACCAAACACAGTACTGTAAAAAATGTAAATATATACCTGTAACAGGCCGTGGAGGACCATAGGTTTGTGAGACATCAAGACTCCCACATTTTCTAGACAGTTGGCTCACAAATGGTGGTGAAGTTGTCAGCCTTATGTGTTTGCAGCTCTTTACCCCCAGGAAAATTCCTGGTACTCATTTCTGTTAGAAGCTGAGTTGACCCCAAGGTCATAGTGCAGCTAGAAGGATTAGGTCAGTTGAAAAATCCAGTGACCTCATCAAGAATTGACCCTGTGACCCTCCGGCTTGTAGCGTAGTGCTTCAACCAACTACAGTACCACGTGCCCTCAAACAAATTACTGTACTTCATCCGAAGTCTGGACCTGCAAAAGGACCAACTTCAGATTGTGGATGCATGGCAGATTGTGATCAGATGTTGAGCACAACCCCATCAGTCTAATCTAAATCTTTTACAGTCTGCTGCATTAGATGCAGCAAAGGTTCAACAAATGACATTCTTAACTAGTTATCATTTCCTACCTTAAAGATTTCTTCAGACTATAGGTCTTTTTTTTTTTGGGGGGCTATTTTATAATCTGTCAGCATCACAGACTATATAGCATGATATATGACTGATGAATTGGAAAATATGTGGAAGGAGGTGATCATGGTGTAGTTGAAATACTATCTCATCCTTTGCCTGGAGTCACTGAGGAAATCTGTGAAAAACTTCAATAAGAATAGCTGGTGTCCCAGCCGAGATTTTAATTGAGCACCTCCTGAGTACAAGTCTAGGGCATTACCATTGAACCAACCAATTCAGTAGTACTGGTGCTGTATAAACATATATGCTGTTTGTGTCAACAGTATTAATTCTGTGATTTTATGTTTCAGGCTTTTGGATGATTAAGTTTGTTAGCAATAGACTGGAATCAAAGAAGAAGACATTAAAAATATAAAGGCAACAAAAAGAACTTCAGTAATATATAAAAACAAAAGAAACTCTGGTTTTATTTGAGGTTTTCATGGCGGTGACTAAGAAGAAAATAGTCTTCTGGGATGTGGCACCATGTAGATGTGGTGTTAACCGACGTTTCAGAGGTACTTACCATCTCCATCTTCAGGATAGAAGATACCTGTTCTCACTGTCTCTTCACTTGTGGATTTTCTTATTTTTCCTTCTACCCTGAAGATGGAGGCGATACATTCCTCCAAAATGTCGGTTAACACCACATCTACATGGTGCCACATCACAGAAGACTACTTTCTTCTGTGGTTTTAGTCTGCAAGTGAACTATACCGACCAAGGGACTGCTGCTTGTCGGTGAAGTTAGTGCCAACTTTATCATATAGAGGGTCTCACATGGTCAGCACAATGAATCCCCATGGCCGTTAATTTCGGTTTTCTAGACCAGACTTCAGTAATATGCTTAAAAATTAAGTTAGTTAATTTTGAAAATTTTTGTGAATAATTCAATTCAATTCAATTCAATGCTTTATTTATTTACGTGCCGAACTCAACAGCGGAGGCCAATTACAGAGTCAGCACGGAAAATATAAAACAACAAACAACAGACAATAATAAAAATCAAGACAATACACACATAGATAATAACAGGTCAAAAACGTTAAGTATTTGGAAAATTAAAAACAATTAACAGCAAAAAACTAATTGCATACTTAGCTCAAAAGCCAGTGACAAGTTAAAAAGACAGTGCAAATAGTAAAAAACAACCAAAAGTACAAAAATTATCAAACTAAACAATTCAAACTTAAACTAGATTTACTAAAAATGTCTACAAGTTCGCAAACAAAATTTGCAGCAACAACACATCTAGCTGTGGGACAGCGACTGAAAGAACAGCTAAATGTAGAAAAATTTCGAATGTTCCGAGAAGGAACCCGCAAACCGACCGCATCAAGGACAGAGGAGCAATATGTTGTGCCTCTAAAAACATTTATTAAAAACAAAGCATCAATATGACGCCGTCTGACATCCAAGGTTTGCAGATTTAGTTTATCCAAAATACTAAAATAATGATAATCTATATCTTTAAAAAATCTATTATGACAGAGAGCTGCAAATTTTCTTTGTATACGCTCAAGTTTGTTGGAGTCAGTATTCGTTATCGAATTCCAAACAACAGAAGCGTACTCCAGTTTGGATCTGATTAAAGCAGTATACAGCATCAAAAGACTGTCTAAGGTAGAGAAGGAAAACGTAATGGTGCGAATTAATCCTAGTAATTTCATAGTTTGTGAAAATAAAATATCTACATGTTGATGAAAGTGAAGCTTTGAATCGATAAGTACTCCAAGATCCTTAATACTATCAGTTCGCAAAATAAAAAAATTT
>NW_019731570.1:1192936-1200363 GCF_002891405.2 Cryptotermes secundus | reverse complement strand
ATTAGTTATTAAGTATAATTTTTGTAAGATTGTGTGCTTAGGTTGAAATGTTAGACGGCTGGCCGGAAGGCAAGGAGACAGCCGCGGCTGACTCTTCGCATTCCTTGGCAGTCGATCGAATTGTCTTTAGAAAAGACTGTTTAAGCATCAGTGGAGAGCCCCGGTCAGGTTTCGCTTTGCGTGACAAGGCAAGTCCAGCAAGATGCCGACCTCAGGGATTTCGCACGCGCAGCTTTCGCAACTTGGGAAAAAGCTGAATCTTGGAATTGAGAAAACAGGCTGTTTCAGGCACTCTGTTTCTAGCAGTGGCCAGAAACGAACGAGTAGAGCAAAGTGTGCCTGTGGAAAACCTTGGGATGGCGCCAGTGTTCTTCATGTGAATCATGTTTAGCGCGAGTGAGTACTTGCCCATGGTCAGGTCACTGATGGCTTATTAGAACTTCTGGTTTCAATTATTTTGGTGGGTTAATGTGTTTTTAGAATTTAGAGGTGTATAAGTGTTTTAATTTGATTATATATTCCATTTTTTTTTGTTGTTTGGAGAACTCGAGTTTTTGTGACCCTCCTAGTGAAGCATGTTTTCCGCAGCATAGGTTAAGTGATATCCACGGACGTCCGATAGGGGGTGAGTACAGTCACTGCCCCCTATCCGGGCACAACATCAGTCCTTACTGTTATCAATACATGAAAATATATTTATACAGAGTGATTCAGAAAGATGGACACAATTTCAGTTGGCTGTGTTTCCTGAACTATATGTTGCATTTGAATTATGTAAAGTACATTTGAAAGAGGATGTTGTAAAATTTCTAATACTACCGCTAGAGCACTCCAGCACTGCTTCAGTTGTAAGCGAGATGGCTGCTATGCAACACAAGATTTTTTGCGTTCGTGAATTCAGTAAAAGTGAGTATGCGACTGCAATGCAGCGTGCATTTCGTCGTAAGTTTAACATCCAACCTCCAACGAGGAAGAGCATTTATCGTTGGAATAAACAACTTGATGAAACTGGCTCTCTGTGTAAGGGTAAAAGCCCAGGCCGATCGTGTGTATCGGAGGAGAACGTGGAGCGCATTTGAGTGAGCTTCGAGCGTAGCCCAATGAAGTCAACCCGTAGTGCTAGTAGAGAACTTCGACTATCGCAAACAACTGTCTGGCATGTATTGAGACGCTGGTTAGTGTACAAACCACACCACCTACAATTGCTACAAGCTCTTCGCGCAAACGATAAGGTAAAGCGTGTAGAATTTTGTGACCGTATGCCCAAAAACATGGAAGATGAATTGTTTCTGCTTCGTGTAATTTTTAGCGATGAAACTACGTTTCACCTAAGTGGGAAAGTCAACAGGCACAATGTTCGCATATGGGGGCTACAGAATCCCCATGTAACACTCGAACGTGTGAGGGACAGCCCGAAAGTTAATGTGTTCTGTGCAGTATCGTTAACAGAGGTTTATGGACATTTCTCTTTTGATGAAAACACGGTTACTGGAGTAACGTATCTTAGAATGCTGCAAAACTGGCTTGTTCTTCAAATGAATGAAGATTCAGGAGATTACATTTTCCAGCAGGACGGAGCTCCACCCCATTGGCACCTGATTATTCGATGTTTCCTGAATGAATCTCTACCTCAACGATGGATAGGTCGCATGGGGAATGAAGACCTGGCACTTCAGTTCTGGCCACCGAGGTCTCCTGATCTCACACCCTGCGACTTTTTCCTGTGGGGATTCGTGAAAGATGAAGTTTACGTACCACCTCTTCCACAAATTTGAATGACCTAAGAAACCGTATCACAGCTGCGGTGTACTCAGTGACGCAAGATATTTGTCATCGAGTGTGGGATGAATTCAGCTACCATCTAGATGTTATCCGTGCAGCCGGAGGGGGGCACATTGAACATCTATAAACTTCCATGTATGTATAATCAAATGTAATTTACAGAATTCAAATGGAACATATAATTCAGGAAATATAGCCAATTGAAATTGTGTCCATCTTTCTGAATCACCCTGTATAAGATTAAGTCCTAAGGTAGTGGTATACTTGTTCTCTTTAAGATAGTTTATCCTTGTGAACTCTGTATCTTCAAGGAAGATATTAAAATGACACAAAACTATATATTTTTTATTTTTATTCTTTTTTACTACATTAAGGCTAAATATGTATTTTTATTAAATTTTGTATAAAAAGAAAAACATCAGTGTTTATTACTTTAGTTGTTACTTTAAATGAAATCGCAAATAACGTTTAGCGTTTTCAGTGCCAATACCAACTATGTTCATTTCCAGTTTTGTTTTATTTGTTTCTTCACTTTGACATTGGACACATTCATGTGGAGTTACCCCATACTCAACACCCCCACCCTTACTTCCACTAACAGGCTCTATATTGGGCCATATTCTTTTCCTGCATCCCCCTGAAAATCATGACAGCAATGTATGCTAAACCAATGACAAAACTTCAACCCACGATATGGCTAAGCCCCAGAAGCTGAAATTGCACATCAGATGGCTATTAACGTTTGTTAAAAACTTAGTTATAGTCTTCTACAGTGACTAATATAAGCAGCAATAATCATAGGACCAAAAGATGCTGTAATCTCGCTTTCTTGTTGGAACATTTATGCTAAAAATAAGGGAATAATACAAGAAATTTTATTATATTTCCATGACAGGTATAAAACTAAAATTAAAGCTTTTCTAAAGGAAATTCTTCCTTTACCATCGCCCAAGGTCTGTACTGAGCTACTACTTTTGCCTGTAAGCAAGCCATGTTGTAGGATTTTCTGTTGTAATCTTGTCAATCATTGCCTGAGAAATTCCTTTTGTTTTCATCTTTGGTAAAACATTGTTGAGGATGTGTGAGTATCCATAGCCACCAAATTTGATCAAAAAATTTAAAACATAAGTAAAATTAGTGAACTGCAAAATGAAACATCTTTATAACAGTAGTCAGAAATCAATAAGGATCTAAACCATAAACTGAATTATTCGCGTACTGTATTCTGGGATGTAACCCTGTGTAGTCCAGTAGAAGTGCAGTAATGTTTCAGATGAATATAATGCCTTCTTCAAGGTTGAAAAGCAAGCCAAGCAAGAAACCAACAAGAAGCAGGCAGCAATTGGAGTTTGGTACACCTGATTACACAGTGTTACATCCCAGAACACAGTATTCTTCATGGTCATCACTATGAGAACCTCAAACCCCACAAAGAAGAACCTTACCAGTCTGTGTTTTGTATGAATATCAAGAGCTATAAGAATCCTGTCTTCTTTGCCTGCCTCAATAAGAGAAACCACTTCGTCCATTTACTGTGTTGAGAATCTAGTAATGTAAAAATGTTTGAAATTCATTTGGAAAATGAAATGGATACTGACTGACGCTGAACCATATCTGCGACTTTGAGCAGTGTTGTTTGTTACAGAAGGAATGTTACTGTAAAACTGCTGAAGAATCCTATAATATTTTTTTCTTCTCATACTCTTTCACGTTGTACTCGTAACACAAATGGATATTGCTTTGTTCACAAGGATGAATTCCAGGAAAAATTGTCATCTTATGTTTTCTGCAGTTTTGTAAAATATGAATATGCAGCTGCTTCAAGAGTAGGATTTTTCAGAAAAATAAATGTTATTTTCATATTGAATAAAAGTTTCTGCTGATATCAGATATGCCCATACAATATACATTATTTGACACACACTCCTTTTCCTCTGTTCTCATATTTTATAAGTTAAGAATGCAGAGATACCATACAGGTGGTTACTGATTCTTCTCTACAAAATGCAGGAGCCTTGAAGACTCACAACCCTATGGGCCTACACAGCCTGTTAATGGGATAGTTTTACCTTCCTTTTTCTTTTCTTTACCAGTACAGCCTATCAAAGTTTTCCATAGTCCTTAGCCTAGAAAGATACCCCACCTCAGTCATATAGCCTGAGCCTAGTCTAGCTAGCATTAGTGTGAGATGTTCAGTCCGACTTGATCCTGCTCTGAACTGGACAGCCAGGGCATTCTGCCACCATGAGCCTCACCTAGGATAGCTAAGCCAGACTAGCAGGAGACCTAGCTAAGGCAAGAGAAAAGCCTAATTTTCCCATGTTTCCAGGCTTAGATAGCCAATTACTCCCATCCCTCACCCACAGCAAGCAGGCCAAAATTTATCCAGCCCAAGAACAGTCTAATTAACATAGAATCTAGGTTCTGATGGAGCCTTGAAGTGGCTACATTAATGACTGTGGAACAAGCATATATATTCCTGAAGAATAACCTAGCCTGGTCATTGCTGCACGTGACAACTAGCCTGAAACCAGCGTAGCTATCCAGGCTAGTCAGCTGACAGAGATCTAATGTATCCTAGCAATATATAAAAGCAGTTCAAAACCTGCCTCCATCTGCAGATAGTGTCATAATACCGACGACAGATGTCACGAAAGGCCAATCGCCAAACCACGTGATCATGTCCACCAATCACAATCGCTGTAATCGTTGCAGAATTTGGACCAATGAAAACACAGTTCGCTTCAAACAATAAAATTGTGATGTATATAGAAATCATAGAGATATAGAGAATGTCGAGGTAAGCGTAGTAAGTGCAGCCTATCGCTACGTAGGTTAGAAATAGTTTTGATTCGCTTGTCAGCTTGGTCAGTTATGAATGGTCACTTGGGAGTTTGGTTATGTTAAATTCAATTAAGGTTACAGGATTTTAATTAATTAGTAATATTCGGTAATATTTACGCACGTTGAGGTAGTGTGACGTTACATGTGTGATATGTTTGTAATGTGAACGCTTTCTGTGTATGCTGTGAAGATTTGATATAAATTTGTTCAGTAAGCAGGAGACGAGTGTACTTGAAAAATATTGTTCATCGTACATATTCGTGAATATATAAATTTGAATCATATGGACTCGTATTAGAGGTGCAGCTGCAGTTCTGCAGTTGGGTTATGGTTGAACGTGTCTGTGCTTCAGCTCTGAGGTGGTTGTAAACGTAAATGTAAGCCCGTCACTGTGACCGAAAGAATTAAACTCACAGTTAGTATGGTTAGTCTGCTGTGGAATGAAACAAACATGCCATGTGATGACAGAGTTATAGCCGCTGATTTTATATGCAAAATAATGATTACTCTTAATATTCATGTTAGAAATGAGAATTTGAAGTACGCCATTGTGGGATCATATTGGAGAGAGAGTGAAGGACTTCTTAGAAATGTTGTATAGGGGTTGGGCTTTCTCGGCTCTTGCACCGCGACCTACTGTGGTCTATTGCGTCTGTTGTGCTTTCTTAGAAATGTTAAGCAGGTTTATATGATGCGTTATATGTTAGAAGAAAAGATTAATATTATTACAGGTACTTACAAAATAGCAGTTCACAGTATAGATTAGTTTGTATTTGGCGTTGTAGGAGAGTTTAAAAGTAGATACAAATTTTGTGTTAAACACTTTTCTGTATTGGTAAGTATGAGCTTGGTCATAGTGAACTGTAAGTAATAAAGCTTCACGGTTTCAATTATAGTCTTTTGGGTGGTTTTTATAGCCATATTTTATTAATTGTTGAGCAGAATGTTAACACTGTTTTTGTAATGATGGGACTGTTACATAACTCAGGTTCTGAGGAAGATCCGAATTTTCATTTTTTATATTCTTCTAGAACCAATATTTGGTCCCCACTAATAATCTAATCTAGATAATTGCATTTTATGAAAGCTGTACTGACACCAGAGTTAGTGAAAAAATGAAAATTACAAATGTGGCTATGGATATCATGGTCTTTTGCCTGTAGTAGCTGAAATGTAGAGGACAGAATTATATAATTATTGACTTGGAATTTTGGTTGAACAGGAATTTGGAAATGGAAAATAAGTGTGAGTTCTTCCAAAATTTTTTTATATATAAGTAGTGCAGTATTGCATGGCTTGCATTTGTAGGGGGAATTTAAATTAATTTACCATTTTTTAAGGAGCTAAAGTCTTTACTTTTATGTATTTTTACAGTGTTGTAATATGGAGATATCTATGAACAAAATTTATTTAGTATGTGGCTATTATTATTACTTTTATTTGGGGGGGGGGGCCACTATGTATCCAGCACATACTTAATCTGTATTGACAAGCTTGTCAGAAGTCTCACACAGTCATCATTGCACTGTATTTTTCAATCTTGAGGCAAAAATTGAACCTGAGAGTACCAGCAAACATTGTGTGTGTGTGTGTGTGTGTGTGTGTGTGAGAGAGAGAGAGAGAGGGGGGAGGAGGGTTTGGAGTGCCAAATATTATCATGCAGGAATGTTATGTAACCATAAATATTTGTGTCATTGCAAGCCACATAGAAGTTTTACATTTTGTTGAAATTAAAAAGTGAATCAAGTTTGAAATCATATATACAAATTCACATGCAAATTGGAATGTGTTTTTCAGTGCTATTCATGTAGTTGTTTCAGGTCTGTGACTCACCAGCACAAGACCTCAAGTGACTCGTCTGCCATAAGAGGAAGGAGTTGTTGCTGTACAGTCATAACGAGCAAGTTACAGCATTTCTCTGACGCCCATAATATGCTGTCCTATCATCCATGCATGGCTCTTTCAGATAGCCTTTTCTCTTATGGCTCTGGCACCAGAATCTCTGCATGTCAAGACTGAAGTGAAAATCTATGCATGTCAAGACCGAAGTGAAAATCTATGCATGTCAAGACCAAAACATGACAGGAAGATACTATTACGTTTGATGTATGTGACCAGAGGATTGATACTTATTTGTCCAACAAACTGCCTCTCTTGCTTTACTATGTTTGCATGTAGGAGGCTAACACATATGCGTGATATCATCTGACTTTGTGTCTTGCTTTGATGCCTTCTATATGCAACATTGGTTACTATTTACTTTTCTTTATTGACACTACGTGTTTCAGCCCATCCAGCCATCTTCAGGTGTACAGGTTGTTGTGATTGCAGAATCTGCTGCTCACTGTAATGCTGTTTTGCTTCTGTTATGTGGAGGCCTCGGATTGCATCTGGTTATGTGGGTTAGTCATCTGTTTTTTTATTTAGGTTTCCTTGAGCTGCTGGTGTTTGCTTCATGGTTTTGTTTGGCTGTGACTGTCTTGAATGTTCTTGCTGGGGTGGGAATTTGTTGTGTTGATGGCCAACCACAGCAGAACAAATATGCCCAGCTCAAGGACTCCTAAACAAAAAACGGATGGTTAACCCACATAACCAGATGCTGTCCGAGACCTCTACATAACAGAAACAGAACAGCATTACAGGGAGCAGCAGGTTCCATGATCACAACAACCTGTACACCTGAAGATGGTAGGTTAGGCCAAAACATGTAGTGATGACAAAGAGAAAACTGTGAGAGAATGTTAACTGACATTGCACACAGACGGCATCAAACGCAAAGTCAGATCTCAGCAGTGCAACAG
>NW_019731570.1:1177534-1192908 GCF_002891405.2 Cryptotermes secundus | reverse complement strand
AAGTCTTGGAACCCTCTCATCTGTTCTCTTAAAACCCCCACCGGGATATGACGCCAGATCCAGAAGGCCACATAGGCCATGGCCAACTAACATAACACCCCCCCCCCTCAGTTTACGGGTTAGTGCCCAGTCTTTAACCTAGCCTTTCTGTCCCCCAACACAAGAACCCTGCTTGTCGCAGCTCCTTTCCCCCCCTCCCACACTACTGATTTCACTTGTATGCTTGCCCTTCCCCCCTTCTTTCANCCCCCTTCTTTCACTGCTCTCACATAGCTGTGTATATTTCCAACACCAGTCTGCTTTTACCTGTTCTCACGGTCTCTTCGCTTGCAGATTTCTTATATTTTTTCCTTCTACCCTGAAGATAGAGGCGATACGTTCCTCCAAAATGTCGGTTAACACCACATATACACGGTGCCAAATCCCAGAAGACTGCTTTCTTCAATTCAATTCATGTTTATTTGTGTGCAAGCTTAACAGCACAGAAGCCAATTACAAAGTTGGCACAAATACATAGAAATACACAAAATAATTAAAAACAAAATACAAAATTTGAGTCTATATAATGGCAATAAATTGATAATAATTCCAAGAAAAATAAAACAAGACTAATATACGTACATACACAGGCTGTGCCATAGCTCAAGCGGTTAGTTGCTGGCTTCCCACTGCAGAGGCCCAGTTTCAAGCCAGGGTCTGGTCAAGTGGGATTTGTGGTGGACAAAGTGGTGCTGGGACAGGTTTTCTCCTAGTACTTTGGTTTCCCCTGCCAGTCTTTATTCTACCAAATTCTCCATCATAATCACCCAGGGCGGGCTGAAATGGGCGAATCAGTGGCCACCGTGCCAAGTGGACCCAGTTGGACTCCGTCCCCCACTAAGCGAATTTAATTTAAATTGTACGTACATACACGCACATAATATTAGGAGTATTATCAAATAGTATTAACAATTTTAGGTTCAATGTGATAGACAGAAACTGTTGCAATTGCAAATCTTTACCCATCGTGTTGGGAGCATAGGCTCATCGAGCAGAAGGACAGTGTTTATTAGACGGACAAACACCAAACAATAAGAAGTCTGTAACATTGCTGGGAGGAACAGAGAAGCTAACATTTTCCAAAAGAGAACCGCAGGATTTAAGACGAAAGACCTGAACAAAAAAAAAGTGCATCAAGGTGATGTCTCTGTTTAAGTAAAGAATGTAGACTTAATTTCTCTAAAGCATCAGTATAAGTATATGGAATATGAGGGGAAAAACGATAAAAATACATGGACACAAACTTCTGCTGGATGTGCTCAATCTTATTGGCAGCAGTCGAAGTGATGGAGTTCCAAACTACCAAGGCATATTCCAATTTGGATCCGACTAAAGTAAAGTATAGTACATACAGACACTCCAGGGAGGAAAATCTGTAGGTAATGGAGTGAATAAGGCCTAAAAGCTTTATGCATTCAGAAAATTTGTAATTAACATGTGCTTGAAAATGTAGCTTTGAATCAAAGAAAACACCCAGGTCATTAATACTGATGCTGCGTGTAATGATAGCATGACAAAGCTGATATTCGTAGCTCAGAAAATTTAGCATTTTCTGTGACAACTGTGTCCATATTCCCATTGTTGTATGTTGCAGTTCTCGCAGGCAACACGCATTTTGATGTAGTGTGGTATGGGAGTTCCACAATGAAACCTGTCTAAAGCATTATATCAGCTTCCACTTCGATTGGTCAAAATCACTCATGTATGTCTTACAGAAGTGTTAGAAGTTACAAACGTTTGGTAAAGTTTTTGTGTATGTGTAAAATGGACTCTGTATGCTTGCACCTTACCTCTCTTTTGCTAGTTTTTATCGAATAAAGTACAGCCAATGATATCTCTTTCCAAAAACTCATCCTGTAGACTGTGGCTCTCATATCTGCATACAGTATCAGCATATGACAGTTTGGATTAACTGAAAGTGGGCTATTCTAAACACCTTATAACTTGAAAAACTGTTGTCTTCTTAGATGTGAGGTCATGTAGACTGGTAGAATGTTACCACCACTTTGGAGGAACATGTAAAGTGATATGACCCTGAAGATGGAGGCCTCACATTCCTCAGAGATGTTGGTAACATTCTACCAGACTACATGGTGTCACATCCCAGAAGACTGAAATCTTCGTGGTTACAGCCATATTCCCATGGATGATCTTAGCTGAAGACTTGTTCGCTTAGAGAGTATACATTGTAATTGCACATACAGGGAATACACAGTCATGAGTAGATAACAGTTGGTTTTGATTTGACATGGGAGTTAGTCGTAGGAATTGAGAACTGAGAGTTACGTGTTCTGTGTTTGTTGATACTTCTGAATTGCATGGCGACAGTGAGGAGGCTACGGCTGGTACTTGGAATGAAGAGTGCAGCATTCTGAGTTGTAGCAACATGTAGTTCAGAGAGAGCTCCGCGTTTTGGAGGTGACATTCTTCCTAAACATTGGACCGTCTCCAAACTACATGTTGCTATAACGCGAGACCCTGAAATCCTTATAGACGTTCTTACCGTCCCACCCAGTGAGGCTTCAAGCCACACCGGTTGGTCGCTACTCTTTACCGTTCTTCCTTTCTCCTGTTGTTCTCGCCGCTGCCGTTGTTTGTCGTTGAGCTTGCAGCTAGGTCAGCTTTACCTGGCTCCACCGCTTCTCCAACTCCACCACTTCTCTACACTATGGAAAGGGGTATCAGGTCCGGGACTTGGCCTGATTTGTCTATGGGCACCAGCAACTGTGGGTACAGCTGCAAAGTGAAGGGAAAAAGTGGACGGGGTGGGAGCTGATGGTGATCGGGCTAGTCGTGGGTGGCATGCGACTCTGGCTCAGGTTGTTTAGGGCCTTACTCCGACGAGGAGAAAAGAGCACACTGGAAACACAGACACTTAGCACCACTTCCTTTATTGGTTTTGTAATCTGGGCTTCACTGAGATACAACTCAGATTGTTTCTTTACTACACTCGGTACGGGAGAGCTCGGATTCTACCAAATGAACGGGTTGTCGTTACTTGGTTACACACTCCTGCAAGCCTTGTCACTATGCACCATTAGCACTATTGTGGAGCACTTGGGGTCTTGTATAGGTTACCACTACCACTGCGTATGTGGTGTTTGAGAGGGTCACTGGTTCGCACTCACTCGCATTTCTTTTTCAATATTAATTTTTTTTAATTAACTTTCAAACACTATTTTCACTTAACAGTCGATGGAGAGGGCTAGCTCCACATCCGGCGAGTTTAACTGTTATTACGAGACTTTTTCAAAAGAACTGACTCCCTGTTGTTGAAGATTCAGAGGTCCTGCGAAAATATGGGGAACGCCTCATTGCCATCCTCCAAATCTCTGGGTCGGCTGGATTTAAACAATAGGGGGGAGGGTTCAGTAGAGTTTCTCATTCCTCCAATGGTCAGCTGTTTCGCAGTGAAAGTTGGGTTCACACGCTTTCACAGTCTTTCTGATCCGGGGTGGATCAAGGGGGTTCAATCTCACGGTCTTCTAAGGGTAGGTTTGTGACGAATTTTAGGACTAAATTGTCACATTCATTACGCTGCACCGAAAAAGGTTATTGTATGGTATTTAGAACTTGAATGAAGGGGGGATTCGCTAAAGTGTATTCCAAAGGTCTCCACTACAAGATAGCGAGTAATATTCGGATTCCCAAAACATTTGACTGCTGTGACCAATCGGGTGTTGAAAATTGGTCCCTTTCCTCGACTATTGAAACAGTTCGCTGCTCCTTTCTAAAAGCGGTTTTTAACATTTGGAGAGTTATGACCGGTCAGAGGGCCATCTCTCTACGTGACAAAAGGTTCTCTCCAGCATCCTTTTGGACAGATTTCTCTTTTATTAGAGCATAGGGCTCTTTCTAAAAGTAGGGAGGGTGCCGGGCTGGTTTGGTTTTAGTCCGGGGATTGTGACCCATCATAAACTTTACCATCTAGGAACTGCATAAGGAAACTCTCAAGCTGTTAGTTCTTTAGAATTTCTCTCTCGTCCCAAGATACTGCTCGGGTATGAGGGAGGCCTGACTTCCCTTAGTGCCAATTGGGTTCAGGTCCCTCTGGTTTGAGTGGGGTGTGAGGTATTACTTCTGCTTTGATGTAGTGACAAGTACCGACGCATGTAAACAAAACATTGTAGTCCTTTGCATTGTACGGTTACAAAGTTGCCATGAAAGCATCAAATCAGACATGGTACTAGGAATGTCTGTGTAAAATATGTAAGTTGCTGTCTGATTGCAAAGGTAATTGTAAGTATAAATTGGATAGGAACTGCTTCAGCTTTGGGGGTTGGTGGGGAGATGTTAAGGCATTTTTCTAATTGGTACAGTTAGAAATTTCGTGGCAGCTAATTCCTCAATAATCTGACAAGCCATAGTGGACAGTTTAGGGATCGTATTGATGTATAATTCTGTAATACAAGTTTATGGAAGTATGACTGCCATAACTTGGCCATGATAAAGACAGATGGGTCGCAGCATAGTGAAAGCAATATGAATCACTGTTGAATTGTAACGTAATCCATAGAATGTTTGACAGTTTGGGACTTACACTGTTGCAATATATTTTGCATTCATTGTATCGAAAAATTATATACACTGAAGCAAATATAAACATTCTGATGTATATGAGGCTGTTTGGATCCTTCGGGGTGGGATATTTGTAATTTGTTTTAATAAACACTCTTAAGAGCTGATTATGTCTTTTGCTTCATGTTTTAGGAAAACCTGTTATGTGTACACCCTAAGGATGTCTGTACAGATACAGATGACACATGTAAGGGGAAATAAGAATTTTACACACATTGTCAAGGGTTTTATTTGATAGATCCATACAGGTCAGTCGACTCCTCTGATGCAGGAGAGATTGATCCGCTACGAGCCTTGCGTTGTCACAGGAAAATGCAGGTCAATATGGGCAGAACATTAATGTCCTTAACAGAGTTTGAGGTCACCTGTGACTGTATGCATCTGTGAAAATGCAGCCAACTAGTTAGCCTTCATCCTCACTGTTACATATTTCTGCTTTACAGTGTGCTGTCAGGAATGACTGGAAATGAATGTCCCCAACTGAGTGCTGATGGCTTTAATACAACCAATAAAGAAATAAAAACAAGTAAAGTTGTCCCTGTGTTCAGTGCAGCACTGCACTCAGAATGTGTACAGGGTGTAAATAAAATGAAGTATGTGAGAACATACGAAACATCTGCTATAAGAGTTACATTGTAAATGCAGTTAGCAAATAATTTGAAAATATTTAAGAATTTTAATGTGTGGGATGAATAATATTAAAAAAAAAAATAATTGGATTAGGAATAAATTCTGGAAAATTCTTGTCCTTTTATAAAAAACCTATCTTGAATACTTCAGAACACCAAAACGTTAAATAAAATTTACTGGCATGTTGAAAGAATACATGTTGGAAGTGTTTATGGAGGTAAGTAAAAATGCTTTCACTTCAACACATAAAAAGCTGCAGTCACGTTCCCTGTGGACATGAAAATGGAATCTTCAGAAGGTAAGTTCACTGCCTCATCCCTGAGGCCAACACATCTACTGGTTGAATTTGCATATAAAATGATGTGCAGTGAATTTATAACTATCAGAGCCTGATCAGAATAAATGCAGAATAAATCCTTACGAGACCAGTCATGGTATGTATAAAGCTCAAGACTGGCTGTACGAAACTGTTTAACGTGTTCTGAATACAGCAGTCATGACAAACACTGGATGAATGATCAACCATGACAAACATTAGTTCAGTGGTAAAGCAGTTGGCTTGTATGCACGAGAACATGGGTTCAAGTCCGTGTAGAATGGGAATAGAATGAAGTAATGAGTCATGAAGGGGTGGAGCCAAGTTAATATATATGAAATAATACTTAATGCACAATTTGCAGGTACAGTAGGAAATGCAAACAAAACCCTGTACTTTTTGTTCCAATAACCTTCAAGAGCACAGCACTGCTGCAGCGCCAGGCTTTCAGCCTGGGATTTGATAGTTTGGCTGCAGATGTAGCTGTATTTCTGAAGAAGGGGATGCAGTGGCAAATCAGCATCAACAGTCAGAGCCAAGTTAATATACATGAATCTAGTGCTAATTGCAAGAAATGTAAACAAACCCCTGAACTGTCTAAACTTGTAACCTCAAAAATACCTTCAAGAGTACATTTATAGCTACAGGATTGCTGAGGAGTGTTGCAGATGAATGTTTATGTGTTAGACAGGATATGAGGATAAACTCTGTTTCCTTGATTCACCATCTGTGCAAGCCAAGTGGTCAACCCACATTCAGTTAACTCTTAATTTATGTTGAAATGCCTGCTCTGGGGAAATCATTTATTCTGTATGTCTCCTGTGAGGCATCAACTGACTGGTTGACCACAACCACTTTAATCTCAGGGGTAAAGCACCATTTCCTTGTGCAGCACCCACCCACATTTAATCATGAGGTTTCATACTCTGCTTTGTATGGGGTCCGAAGCTTCAGTGTAAAGCAGATGAACCCAGTGGATGAGAACTGACCAGTTGGCTTGCAAAAAATGGCTAATTGAAGAAATGAAGTTAATCCTCATCAGAATGTTCACAGCTTTGGCTTGAAATATGCTCTAGAAGGTTTTAGAGGTTATAAGATCAAAACAATCAGGGTTATATATACATTTCTTGTATCTTCAAAATATTTGCATTTAGCACTACATTCATGTATTTGTACATAGACTTGGTCCCTGACCATTGATGTTTTCTAGCTACTGTTAATCATTTTTCGGAAATAAGGCAACATCTGCGTGCAAATGCCCAGAGTTGCAACAACTCTTGTGTTCTTGAATGTCATTACATCAAAAAATTACGGGTTTTGTCTACATTTCCAGCTGTACCTATGAATAATGCAGTAGGCACAGAATTCATGTGGACTTATGTGTCCCCACCCCTTAATGTTGGTTGGCTATACAGTCACAGTCATGGGTTTGGGAGGGGTGTCCGATGGTAACGCCCTTCCCCCCCTGAAGGCGTGGTTTCGTTTACTGTACTGCAAGATTGTGCAGTAAGCTCTAAAGTGGCCCCGCCCCTTAATGCTGATTGGCTACTCATTAGTCATGGTCGTGTTCCTGCCGCGGTGCATCGGAAAGTACCGGGTTTTTGTTTACATTTTGCCGCGGTGCAACGGAAAGTACCAAGTTTTTGTTTACATTTCTAGCTGTATGGACTCGCTGAAGGCGGTGCTAACATAAAGTTCCGGTGTTTGTTTACATTTCTTGCTGTATGCACAAAATCTGCAAAAGTACTGCCCTGCTTCGGGTTTTCAGAAAAACCGTCCGGGTTTCCCAAGTAACCGGGTTTTGTTTACATTTCTTGCTGTAAGCACAAAATGTGCTTAAATACTGTTTTGCTCCGGGTTTTCCAAATAACCGAAGACCATTAAAACGAAAAAGTACCGGGATTTTTAAATTTAATTCCTCATTTGCGATCAATATTGTGCTCCTGAAGACCGTTTTAAAGTACCAGGTTTTTCTGATAACCGAAGGCCATCAAAACAATATTATTGGGTTTTCCTGCTAACCGAAAACCATTAAAATGTAAAATACCGTTTTCTTTTATTTAATTCCCGATTGCAGAAAATTTGCTCAGCTTCGTCCATAGCTTCTGTAGTGTGGTGAAATATGAAAGAAAAAATCTACTGATGGGGCTTTAATACTGTGGGTGGTGAAATGGTGCGTCTTGAAGACTTTACTCATGACCCATAGAAAACTGCTGTCATCCTTGGTAGCAGCAGCAGCACCACCAGCAGTAGTAGTAGTAGTAGCAGTAGCATTATTGCGAAATACTCGTTCCTATGTCACGTTCTACTCATATTTGTAACTGACTTACCTGTAGGAATATTTTAATGTTACATCAGTCATGGATGAATAGGTTCAGGGAAGGAGCATACACAGACAGCAATGAGATCTCATAACCCTGTTTTAAAGGAAGAAAGTTGTGACATGAGCTGATAAAATATTCTTGGGCTATCAGCCATGTCTGATGATAGGGAGAGAGATGGTCCCTGCGACACCAATGATACTTAACCAACTGATATGGCTGAAAGCCAGAGGAGATTTCATCCACTGTAGCTGCCATGAAAGCTTCAAATCTTATGTTTAATGTGAGGTTTACACTGTAGATAAACGGTAAAGTAGGGTAATTTTATTTCAGATGTACACAGTATTTGTTACATGCCACAGAAATTTCAAAATGTGACTACCCATACATGAATAGACAGCTTATAGCATTTTCTTTTTCTAAACTGCTATCAGAAACTGGCACTTTTGATATAATATCACTGTTAGAGACAGAAGTTATGGCTGCCATAGGTATTCTGTGTTCCACGTAGTGATGTGATACAATGGCAAGTGCGCTCTGTACGCAGGACACCACTGGAGATTAAGCAACAAATATTTAAATATGGATTCCAATTTCACAACGTGGGATACTATTTCATTGGGAAGTGTATGTATTCTCCTGGTGACAGAGCTTGTACAAGGGCATGCTGAAAGTAATGACTCCCAATTTCTTTTCCATAACAGCAATTTCATTGAAACAGAAATGGCTATCTTCCTTTAACTTTTTTTTTATTGCTAGTGGGGTGGGACTAAGTCCCTTGTAGTGTGGCCACTTCTGGCCTATTGTACCAGCCCAAGATGATAGGTGAGGGTGATTGTGGAGCAATTGGTGGAATGAAGATCGGCAGGGAAAACCGAAGTAGTCGGAGAAAACCTGCCCCAGTGCCACTTTGTTCTCCACAAATCCCACTTGATCAGACCCGAGATCAAAGCGGACCGCCGCGGTGGGAAGCCAGCAACTAACTGCTTGAGCTATAGCGTGGCCTTCCTTGAACTTTGTTCCCTTTTTATACAATTACTCCTCAAACAACCACTTCAGTAGTCCAGCCACAGCTGACAAATTTCATGTACAGGTATTCATCAATTAATGCATTAGGTGTATTCCCAAAAGGAGTCAGAGGGGGTGCAATGACATAATTGACATCAGGTAGGCCGAACTTTCTCTTCTCCCCTGCATTCCTCCTCCACACCTGCACAGCATTCTAATTCCCCTTCTTCTGACCTCTCTTGATGGGCCAGCAATTAGTTCATACTAAAGCAAGCGTTACAGGTCTAAATTAATTGACTGCATTAAAATGAAACATGTTTCCAAACTCCATATACCAAGGAGTACCTGTACTTCTGTAAGTTTAGCAGGACAGAACTACATTTTCACCACTGTCTTATGTAGGCATTACTTTCAGCATACCTTTCCAGGATGAATGTTGCTAATACCAAAGCCCACCAGTGGACACATCATGATCCACAGTCTTATACCCAGTTTTGTCATGATATGGTTCGATATCTTCCTTCCACCACTTTTGCTTTGCCAAGTGGATGCTTTCCAAAATGTTCCAACAAAAATATTGCATGTATTTGTGTTCAATTATTTATTGGAGTCTGTCATAACACAACAACATAACGGTCAAGGTTAAAATTACCCAGCTATACTCGTATGTGTCTGCTTTTTAAAGCCATCATCAGGCAAAACACATGATTAATATATTGTGACATGTTGAGCTATGGATCGCCCCTACCTCCCCAGCGGTACGTGGCGGTAACGTAACGCTCGCGTTACTACGGTAATAGGCGAGTTCCTGCCCCGCCACTCCCCTCCGCGGTGACGTAACGCGCAACGCTACGTACCTGTAATCAACTTCCTACTGTGACGTGGCACTCATTACACAACCGGCAAGCACTGCAGCTATATAAGTGAGCTGCACAGCAGGTACCAGTCAGTTCTCCTGTAGCAGTCGGCGACGTCAGTTGTAACCTGGCACAATTAGTAATCATGTTCTTTGCCTGATGATGGCTTTAAAAAGCCAAAACATGTAGCTAGGTAATTTTAACCTTGACCGTTATGATGCTGCATTGCGGGACTCCAATAAAGAATTGTATATAATAACACAACAGGATGCACAGAAATGAAAAGTATTTGTGTTCGCAAGTCCTTGATGTAACTTTCCTGACAAAACTGGAAAGCTGTATAATCATCAAGTTCCTTGGTGGGATCGTTGTGTGCTATAACACTGTGTTGTAGTCTGGCAAGCAGATACCAGGGTTCTGGTGAAACACACCACACTGCAGTCTGATAGGTGGATACTAACATTTAGGTGGAATGTATGCCTTCATCTTTAGGATGACTCCAGATATCAGACATTTAGATTACGTATGTACAGATGTTTGCAGTCACAATATGAAATCAGGCTATCCACAAACAGCAGTTTCATTTGGCAGATGATACGGGATATGATACTGTGCAGGTTGGTAGAAGTTTAATGACATTTCAGAGGAACTCAATGCCTTCAGCTTCAATTTTCCATCCTGAAGATAGAGGAAGTATATTTGTCTGCAGTGTTGGTTAAAACAAATTACAGATCATTACATTTCAGAAGACTTGTCCTCAATAATACTGCAGATGTGACAGGATGTATGCAGTAGAAGTCTACCCTTACAAAGGTGGCAGTACATTCCTCCAAAATGTTGGCAGACTCCTACCCACCTACACAGCGTCACTTTCAACTTCCTCATGATCACTGCCATGAATATCTCAAATCTCTCATGGAACACTGGTACTTGTATGTCACTGTACTTCCATTTATGAACAAGAAATATTGACACACTACAACCATACAGTAATTGTGCTGTACTGAATAAACTGAACTGTGATCAGTACAGATGAATTACATTACATAATGAAATCAATTCTCAGAGCGTTGTTTGAACAAGTCTTCATCACAGTAGTGGGTCTGTTAGGAAATCTGTACAAATTAATAAGAAATGGCAAGTCTACCACTGCAACCATTTAAAGCTACTGGGCTGACGCTTCAGTGGCCCTGCCTGGGCTCAAACTGCACATGGTCACCTCACGTTTACAGTGAAACTCTGAGTGCATACAAACATATCATGAAATTTAAGCATTTTTATATCATTTTTCCTAAAGATGATATACATTTAAATACTACACCAAGTAAAACTATTTTATTGTACCTTTCTCAACAGGATACTGACCAATAAAGAAACAAAATCTTCAGTTTCTTTTGATAGGTGTGTCATACCTTCTGTTTGAAAACCATTTACTTAAAATTATTTACCTATGGTAAGGACGGATAGTAATGACCATTAAATAACCATAAGCAGACTGCTTTGAGTGAGAATGTTACAAACTAAAATCAGCTCCATACATAATTCCAACCTTGCAAGTAACCACACTAACTGAACAACATATTCTGCATGCACGTAACAGAGTAGGTGTACATCTTTTAAATTATAATCCCTATTTCATGAAGAAATACACAAACGTAACAACTTTTGTAATAGTGACTTCAAGTTAATTTCTATTAAAAAAGACTAAAACATACTGAAACTAAGTAGTTACTATAAGATTCTGACGATGGTGTATAACACACTGATATGTTGGGTTTTCGGACTTTATCCATCGTCCTGGTTTTTAAGATAACAAATAAAAACACGACGTTTCGGAAACTGGATCTGTTTCCATCCTCAGGTGAAGGAAAACACCTATTCAGTTGGGTCCCTTAGAAAGAGCTAGCCTCAATCACTGGACCAGTGATGGATGGACCAGGACGATGGATAAAGTCCAAAAACCCAACATATCAGTGCATACTGAAACTGTCTGAAATAATTAGGTGGCTGGAATATATGTCACTGAGGATATCAACTTACAGTTATACATTACTGATATCAAGAAAAATGTAAGTTTGAGAACACCTGTAGTCTGTCTGTGTACCTTCTTAAGTGAAGATTAGTAACACATCAGGATTACAATTCAGACTGCAGATAATGTTCAGCATTGACTTATATATTCATTTTGGGTTCAAATCATTATCACCACATCCAAGAAGATGCCTTAAGATCAGTCTTATACAGTTTCATGACCTGATATTATTGGCCAGGTCTATGTGTCTTTCAAGTTTTCGTATACCTACAGAAGACTCTTGATCATCTGCATGTGGATTAAACACAGGACTTTTATAACCACATATAAAATTTGTAACCACCACCCAGTGGGACTGATAAAAGTTGTTTTTTAATTTTTCATCCTTTACATGTTTCAGTCAAAACGACCATCTTCAGAAGGATATTATCAACACATATGTAAACTACTGTTACATGTCATAGATATATATGTTATATCATTTAACTAATATTAAGATGTACATTGATTTGTTAAAACATCTATAATTATTACAAAAGTGTAAGGAAAAGAAACCAAATTGGCTCTACTTTAAAACAAATACTGAACATTATTTTGTAAACAGACTAACTGTAATTTTTAGATGTTTTAACAAATCAATGTACATCTTAATAATAGTTAAGATATAACATATACATGTATGACATGTAACAGTAGTTTCCATACGTGTTGATAATACCCTTCTGAAGATGGTAGTTTTGACCGAAACATGTAAAGGATGAAAAACTAAAAACAACTTTTATCAATCACACTCAATAGTGGTTAAAAACCTTATATACAGTTACCAGTGTGGCAGACCAGGATGAACCAAGTTACTTTTATAACCCATTACAAAAGTTTCAGTGATATATCAGTGGTGCTTTACAATGATTTGCAGTAGACTGTACATCTTCTGATTCTGTTGCTTGTATAATTTTACAGCTTTTCATACTGGCCTACAAATGAACAAGGGTTTCTTTCTTCCCTTGGAAAGATATAATATTGCTATTGCAATCAAGAAAGGCCAAATGTAATTACTGATTAATGTCCAATTTAGCTTAGAGGCTGTTCATCCGGCTCAAGTCCTATAAGCAAGCAACTAATCACTAGAAATTGTACTTTTCAGCTTACAGGTGCCAAGAGGTTACCTAAGGAAGCAGGAGAACCACTGTACTCATTTTAATGTGACATGAACTCTGTGGCCTTCCTTCCAGTACACATAGGCCATGTCAGCAGCTGCAAGCTGTGTCTCATTTAAAAAAAAAGGGAGATGATATTCCAGACAGTAAAAAACAATAAAACATAAGTCCATGCCACAGTTCAGAGTTGGTGCCAGCATATTTCATGAAGAATTTGCAGTTTTGTTTTTGAGATGGTTGCTCTGAAAAAGAAAGAAATAAAGAAAATGTAGTAATGCTCATGTTAAAACTGAAGATCTCACAAAAACCTCACATGGTGGTTTTCGTCTTGAAAATGAAATTTCATATTCTGCATCAAATACAGAAATTTTTAGTAAAGCTCCACAGTGCCAAGGAGGAAAGTCTTAGTAATCAATCCATCAATAAAATGACACTTTATAGTTTACAGTCTACAAATTATAACAAGACAAGTGACATGCTCAGAGAAAAACAAATATTTATTTTGCAGCAGTATAATCACCATATGGCATTACTGACATTACTATATGGCTTCCCATCTACTCAGCCTTTAAGTTAAAGCTATGAATTATTGTTATTCGCAATGTCAAGATTAGACAAATTTTGAATTGAGTTCACTAGTTTCATCTCGTAATCTGTGATCTCATGTCTAAGTCTGTCAGTTAATGAACAGATTTTTTTTTAATTAGAACTGGTTGTTCTTTACAATGAATGCAGACAAAAAGCACCTCATGTTTGTTTACCACCACTAAGGACCACAAATGGAGACTGCATTTCTTTCTGCTTCTGCTGCAAGAGGCTAAGCGTTCCGAGTGGGTGTCTGTTGAGCTCATCTGTTTCATCAACTGGAAACAAAAAAAATTAATAACCTTCAGATGGGGCAGTCTGTTTGCCCTTAAACATTCTGTAATATCTGCAGCTCCTGTCACTGATTATCCTAACAGCTGGCAAACTTTAAGTTAGTCTGCTGCTTGAAGTCATCAATTTCTCCCAATTTCCAACCCATGGTCTGTGTCTATGTCTACTAGCCTAATGACAATTGAACAAATATGATGTGTGTTTCATGAGGAGGCTCCATCTGACTTGCCACACAGTTGCAGTATTCGCTTGTCCCAGGACTCAAGCTACTGTGTAGTCAGCAGAAAATGAATGCACAAAAAGTGTGGATGGATATCTATCTGCTATGTGGAATTGTGGACATGTAACGATAACTAAACGTTACTTCCTTATGGAGCACCATTTAGAAATAGCATCAGATGGTTTCAGAGTCTCATGTGCAGCATGTCCTTGTATAGAACTTTCTAGAAGTTATTCAGTACATGTTTCAACCTATAAGGTCATCAGTAGGTGTTTTAAATTGTAAATTATAAATGAGGAAACTGCTGTGCTTCCATATTGTGGTTGCTGGTCATCACTATGCGCATGTATATACAAAGTGGCTGGGTGCTCTGCCTGTTGTGTTATGCAGTGCAAGAGGGACACGCAGCACAACACCACAGGCAGAACAACCCTCCACTTCATATATACATGCGTCTAGAAGGGACCGCATAGTGATGATAAACAACCACAATATGGAAGCACAGCAGTTTCCTCATTTATAATTTTAAAACACCTGATAATGACCTTTTAGGTCTAAACATGTAGTTAATAACTTTTAGGAAATTTTATAGAAGGACATTCTGCATGTGAGACTGTGAATAATTTGGCACTAAATGAAGTGCAGCAGGGTGCTACAATATACTAAAAGTAAAGTTTAGGTATCCCTGTAACAGGCCGTGGAGGCCCATAGGGGTGTGAGATGTTGAGGTACCCACATTTTCTAGACAATCGGCTCACAGATGGCGGCAAGGTTGTCAGCCCTATGCGCCGGCCGCCCTTTACCCCCAAGAATATTCCTGGTACTCATTTCTATTAGAGGCTGAGTTGACCCCAGGGACATAGTGTGGCTGGAAGGATTAGGTCAATTGAAAAAATCCAATGACTTCATCAGGACTTGAACCCATGACCTTCCAGCTTGTATTAGAAATACGAGCTCGTGACCAGATCTGGACCGATACTCACTCCTTCCTGTTCAGTTTTCTTCATTCGTTTCTCCACTTTATTTTTGTCACGTCCCTTTCCGTGAAATTCATGAGACAGGTATCTGAAATTAGAAACAGAGACAACATTAAAGTTACTGTATTTTAGGATCTTACAGAATGTGGCCATGTTTCCAAGTAACACGTAAAATCCTTCCATCCTGAAGTTTCAGCCAGAAAAAAGGTTATCATCCATATATAGTTCAATCTGTTATTTTGTGAAATAATAAAAATTCAAGCAAGTGTGACAACGGAAGCGTCACTGCTTAGCAACGACGAGTAAACAGCAGTTGCTAAGCAATGACGCTTGCGTTGTCACACTTGCTTGAATGTGGGCAGT
>NW_019731570.1:1171310-1177159 GCF_002891405.2 Cryptotermes secundus | reverse complement strand
CAGGGCACACATGCTTCCTCCTTGGAATTTTTTTGTTAAAATGGCAATTACTCTCTCTGCTCTAAAGAATGTACTACCATTGGACAGGCTACCTTCCACAGTGCAACCTATCTTAAAAACAGATATGCTATTATTTGTGCTAACCTGAAAGCCTCCTTTGCATTAAGTACGTGTCCAGCATCATCTGTGTAGTCGAGTTTAACATTTGGTTTGTAGCCCTCCTTTTCTTTGAAGTCTGAGGTCAGACCACTGTAGCGCTCGCGATGCCCAAACTTTTCATCATCTCTGAAAAAGATAAAGCAATGCTGTATATTAAATTCCTTAATTAGCCTTGCTTGCTTACTTTGTCCTGTCTTGACCATTGTGTACACCTCCCTAATACTCAAGTGGGTCAATCCCAAGAGACGAGACGAGACTTGCAATCCAGTTATAGAGGAGATGACAAAGTATTCAAAGCTCAGATATTCTTTACCCTTCAAAATATCCTACTCTACACCATAATCAAAGTAAGTGGCCAATCCTTGTGCCCATGACAATTCTCTTCCCTAAGGTCTGCTGTGGAGAAGACTTGACAGCTACAGGACAACTTAGGTTACTTAGTCTGCAGCCAACTGCTCACGCTAGTTCCTCGCTTGTGGATTTTTATACCCTGAAGATGGAGGCGATACGTTCCTCCAAAACACTGGTTTACACAATATCTATACAGTGCCACATCCCGGAAGACAGCATTCTTCATGAGTGACATTCATTACATACCAAGACACTATACAGTAAAAAGAAAAAAAGTAAAGTTATCTCTGTAACAGACTGTGGAGGTCTATAGGGTTGTGACACATTAGGGCTCCTAAATTTTCTAGACAATCGGCTCATCGATGGCGGTGAGGTTGTCAGACTTACGCACCAGCCATGCTTTACCGCCCACAAAAATTCCTGGTACTCATTTCTGTTAAGAGGCTGAGTTGACACCAGGGCCACAGTGCAGCTGGAAGGATTAGGTCAACTGAAAAAAAAAACAATGACCTCCTCAGGACTTGAACCCATGACCTTCCAACTTGTAGCACAGTGCCTAAACCAACTATCCTACCGCTACTAATATTAAACAGTAATGATTAATGTGTTTCTACTAAAACCCCTAACAAAACTGCAGTATATGATTAAATATGGTACACCATTTATGAAATACTTAAAATATAAACGTACAATTAAAACCAATACTAAAGTGTCAATATCTCTAAATGTGAATATGCCTATGTTGTACATAAAGAATCTGCTAATGACTCACCAATCTCAAATTCATTCCTAGCTCCACGTTTATCTTCTTCTTCCTGACGTTTCTTCTCTTCCATCATTTCCCTCTCAAAGTCCTGTAGTGTAAAGTTTTTATGAGATTAGCAGAATGCAAATGCGCAGCCCAAAATTTACCAATTCAAAATTACCTTGAGATAGACTGAAATCTGAACTGCTTACCCACCAACCACTGTATAAAAAATTACTGCATTGTAAAGTACTGACTACACTGTGTAGTATTTGAGCTTCTGACAGCAGTGGTTTTGAAGAGCTCTGTAATCTGGGATATAATGCCGTGTAGTCTGTCGAAAGTCAACAGACATTTTGCAGAAACATGTCGCCTCCACCTTCAGGGTTGAAGAAGAAATGAAGCAAGAAACCAGTGCTGGCAGGTAACAAAGCCAAGCTTCCTACCTGCTTCATGCTGGCTTCTTGTTTCATTCATTCTTTGACCCTGAAGGTTCAGATGACATGTTCCCCTGGAAATTCGGATGATACCCCAGAAGATAGAATTCTTCCGACTATACTGACCATCTTGAAACTTCTTTGCCAAAATGTCTTTTTAATATCATACTATGCTTTAAAGTTACACATCTATTAGAAACATACTCTCATTCTGCCAAGCAATGTACACCTGCCAACTAATTCTGAGTTTGCAGTGAGAATACTGTGATCATTAACATTAAATTCACTTTGCAATGAATAAAATTAAAGAACTATTGCTTTTTCATTTAGTTATGTTCTGAGCTATTTATTCATCCCTATTTCAATTTCACATATAATTCCTAGTAGCGTCTTTTCTACCCTTGTATCATGCACATGGCACAGGGAGAAAAAAGAAATAAAAGATGGGAAAAAGAGACTGGATTTCAGATTCTTGTAGAGATCAAGAAAGTCACTATCTTCTGGGAAGTCACATCCTGTAAGTCCACTGACATTCCTTCAAAATGCTTATGGACCTTATCACATTATATGGCATTTTATTCCAGAAGGTACCACTTGTCAAGAAGAAGAAGAAAAAGGTTCTACCATCTCAACTGTCACATTCTTATTGTATAACGAGTCCTTTTATTTCTAGGATTTCTGTTGGATATTTCCAGTTCAGTAATTTATATATCCATTATCATGGAATTTAACTGTAATTAAAATACATTCTAATTCTGTTGCAGCTGCAGTAAATAGCTGTACATGGGCAATGGACTGTTCTAGTCTCTACACATGCTAAATCAAAGTGCCTGGCCAAGTGTACATTTATCTGTGGATGGTTATATTGCACTCACAAGTAGTTCTTGAGCGTCCTCATCCCTGTTGCCAGCCAGACCATAAATTGGGATGTCACCCAACGTACCGCAGAATTCTGCGGTAGCATTCAGCACAATGGAACCACCTTCCATGTTTCCTTCTGAGTTTCTCTCCAGTACTGACTCTGCCACCTACAAACCTCACAAATCACAAACAGTTAAATTATGTAGTTATAGAGCATTCTGTTTTGTAGTACCCATAAATGCAAAGCTGTCCCTATGCTTAATTAGTTATGCTCTAGATGGAGGTGAGTGCCACTCCCACACCCAGGGAAACAGCCCCTGCTGCCCATTTGACAAGAGGCCATAACAGGTCTCAACAACCAATATACAAGAAAGGATGATAGTATAAATAAAGATAGACCTTTCCCTGTAACAGGCTGTGGAGGCCCATAGGGGTGCAAGACGTCGAGACTCCCAAACTTTCTCAACAATAAGCTCACAGATGGCAGTGAGGTTATCAGCCTTACATGCCAGCCGCCCTTAAACCCTCCAAGAATATTCCTGGTACTCATTTCTGTTAGAGCCTGAGTTGGCCCCAGGGTTATAGTGTGACTGCAAGGATTTGTTCAATCTAAAAACCCAATTACCTAACTGGGAATCGAACCCATGACCTTTCAGTTTGTAGCACAGTAAGAAAAGATGATGATATTACTTAAATGTGAAGATATGATTTACTGGTTTGAGGCCCAACACAACAAACTGTGAGAGAAACAATTTAATAGCCCTCAGGTTAAATTACAATATAGTTTCTCTACGGTACTATGGTTTTATACTGTAACCAAGGAGGAAACATCATAATTAACTTTACTACAAAGTTCTGCGCAACATTTTATAACTGGAACATATGGAGACACTGTGTAGGAACTAAACATGGCACAGGATTCTGTAGCTAGGGACAATTTCATCACCTCCCACCACCTATCCATAGGGCTGCTCCTCTCTTGTCTCAGGGAGAAAAGGCAGAGAGGCAGGTGAGGGGAAGATGGCCTTGACTGAACAAGAGAAATGACCCCCTACGAACATTTGTGAGAAGGATTAAAAAGGAAATCTGCCAATGTGATGTACCTTTTCTACATAGTTCTTTGATTCTTTAACAGCCTCCTGCAGCTTCAGTCTTGTTATAGTATTAATAACAATCAAAAATCACTTTTGTATTAATTTTGTTATAGTTTGAATGTTTGCGCCTTATATCTCCATATTGTGTAGAGGGCGCTCTTTTCCATTCTTTTGTTTTTTTTTGTTCCAACAGTCTTACAAAAAAGGAAGGGCGCTGTGAATTAGTGACAGCAGTGATTAAAGTGAGAGTCTGACGCTGCCCGAGAGTTTTTGTGTTCAACCTTCTTGTGATAAAAAGGGACATTTTTGTGATTTTCTCTATAGTTATTACTGTGATTAAACTGGTAAATTGAACTGACAATGTTATTTATTGATACTGCTTCCATTGTCTCAACAGGTTATGGGCCCAGGAACATTATTATAGATTTATCAGTGTTGTGTTAGTTGTGTGACTAAAATAGGGAAGCGATAAGTGAACAAAGAATAACAACCAACATGGAGCCTACAATTCAGATGCCCAAACTGAATGACAATTGGAACACTTGGAAGTTTCAAATCAAAGTAGTTCTAACTGCGAAGGATCTTTTTGAATATGTTGATGGTACAAAAGAAGCTCCTACAGAAAGCGCTCTGTTGTCAACTTGGAAAAAGGCAGATGCTCAAGCTCAAGAAGTGCTCGTCACCCGAATGGAGCCTATACCTCTTACCCATATAATGAACTGCACTACATCTCATGAAATGTGGAAGAAACTACAGTCTGTATATGAGAGGGAATCAAACGTTAGTGTTCATTTGCTGTACCAACAATTTTACTCATTGAAATTTGAGGATAACATGAACACCTATTTAACAGCAGTAAACAACCTAGTTGCTACGCTCAGACAAAGAGGAGAGGAACTCCCCAAGAAAATGGTAATGACCAAGCTCATTATGACTCTTCCTGAAGCTTATAAGCACTTTATTTCGGCGTGGGAATCTGTATCAGAAGCCGAACAAACGGAAAAATTAACCGCTAGGCTGCTTATAGAAGAAGAAAGAATGAATGCACAAGAAGGAACAGTAGCCCTGGCTGCGAGAAAGTCGAGTACAGTTAACACCAATATAAGAAGAACAAGTCAGTACAGAAATTCTACATGGGAAAACTGTGGAATTCCAGGCCATGCTAAACAAGACTGCAGGAAAAGGATTCAAGTCAACCAGTGTAATTACTGCAAGAAAAAAGGGCATTGGCTGGCTGGCTGACTGCTGGTATAGAAAGAAGAAAAATCAAGGTGGAAACTCAAACAGACAAGAGAACCGGACAAGTTCAACTAGCCAAGACAATATAGCAGTCATGAGTGTAAACTTCCATCCAATCAACACTGTTTGGTATTTAGATAGTGGAGCCACACAGCACATATGCAAAAATATCAACATGTTCGACACCTACTCCGAACTCAAGATACAAAAAGACAGAAAACCACTCAAGGCAATTGGAGTAGGTACAGTTAATGTTAAGTTATACACGGGTACTGAATATATAAACCTAAGCATAACAGATGTATTGTATGTACCGGACATGTGTACAAATCTTTTCTCTCTGGGTACAGCCCTAGACAAAGGTTGTTATTTGCATTCAGACAGCAAAACCTCAAAACTGATAGAGAACAAGACAAATAAAGTGCGTGCTGTTGCAAAGAGAGAGGACAAAAAAAGGCTCTACAAATTGAACTTTGAAATAAACAAAAATTCTGATTTTAAAGATGAGTGCTTAGTCACAGACTCAAAAGGGGATCAGACCAAGAAGACACTTATGTGGTGGCATAAGAGGCTTGCACACCAACATGTAAATCACTTAAAGAAGTTATTGAAAGAAAAAGAGATTGAATGGACTGATGACAAGAAACCTTTCTTTTGTGCTGCATGTGTACAAGGCAAACAGCACCGAGAACCATTCACAGTGAGTAAAACAAAGACTACAGAAGTTAGCGCCATAATTCATGCTGATATCTGTGGACCAATGGAAGTAAGCTCCACTGGTAATTCTCGATATATGCTGGTATGTAAAGATGATTACTCTCACTACAGAGTTGTTTATTTCTTAAAAAATAAATTTGAAGCATCTGAAAAAATTCAGGATTTTGTAGCTTTGTGCCAAAATGAGACTGGGAAAACTGTCAAAGTTTTAAGAACTGACCAAGGTACTGAATTTTTACAACTGAA
>NW_019731570.1:1156951-1169240 GCF_002891405.2 Cryptotermes secundus | reverse complement strand
TTTTGTTTTTTTTTTTTTTTGTTCCAACAGTCTTACAAAAAAGGAAGGGCGCTGTGAATTAGTGATAGCAGTGAGAGTCTGACGCTGCCTGAGAGTTTTTGTGTTCAACCTTCTTGTGATAAAAAGGGACATTACCCTGTCTCATTCTTTGTGATTTTCTCTATAGTTATTACTGTGATTAAACTGGTAAATTGAACTGACAATGTGATTTATTTATACTGCTTCCATCGTCTCAACAAGTCTCTGTGCTTTCTTGAGGGCTATCTGTAGCTCCAGTTCGCTATCATCAGGCTGAATTTTGATGTTGAACAGTATCTCCTGTAGCGCTGAAAGTTTTGTCTGATTATTAATAACATTCAAAACTGCTCCTGCACCATATTTCCTTTCATGATTTCACAACACACTTCGTAGCAGAAACTATATAGCATCAAATGGCTGATGATTAGTAAATAATGTATTCAAAAGTCTTGGTGCTTGTCACCTGATTAGGGATACTAAGTCCAATCAACATTTGCCTGGTGGTACTGTGAAAAACCATGAAAAAACCTATGTCTGGGTAGCCAGAGATTGATGAACACAGGAACCCAGTCCCCCCCCCCCNTACTATCACTGACGAAAACTTGAGTGTCATCACGGTCATCACAGTCATCACCACCTTTAACCACTGCACGAACTGCCATTTTGGATATCAATTAGAGTGATGATCGATCTCTCGGGAATTTCTTATGCAGCTCCTACTGATTTTGTAGAAACACTATTATTCAACTTATAAAATAATTTATAGTCAACATCACACGGCTCTCGTATGCTGAGTGCCATTAAACTACAAAAAGAAAAACAGAATTAATTTTGAACTTTGATAAAAGATAATGCAATATTTGTACATTTTAAACTGGATTGATAGCTTAGTCGGTATCGGTCGGTATAAAGCGTATAAAGACAGGCTACATTCTGCACCGCTGAGGGCGCTGCAGTCATCATGGTGGTCGCGGTCGGTCATCGAGGTTGTTAGGTCATCGACTACCGGCTACTACACATTCGTGTCCACGTATATTTCGGTGCGCGCTTCCCATCACTTCACATCATTCATTGTTCATTACTACCTGCCGCGTTCAGTGTTATTATCCGGCAACGTCACCGCCGTACCGGTAAGAATTTCATTATTCTGCCATCTATTTACAGCGTTCAGGTTAAAGTTTCCAAATGGCAGCAGCTACTGCTGAGAGCTCGGTCAATAAAAACGTTAGCTAATATCCACAGTACAAACCTGTTTATTAAGCATTTGACGTATGTTTTCTTTTTGTAGGAGATATTCAAATTATAGTAAAAGGAATGTAGGCGCTTAGTTATTCCCATAACTTCTTTATAATATCACCCTCCTATACATACCCAAGTAGTCCATGTGGATATCTCCATACAGGTTTTTGAAAAAAAAAGTTTGTTTTTTTTTTTTTGCTCATTTCTTTCTTTACCCCAAATGCGTTTACATCCTCCTTGGCTTGATTCATTATAATACTACTTCGAGAAAGTCACAAGTTGTTTGAGAACAGTGTACTGAGAAGAATATAGAAGAATATTTGGACTGAAGAGGGATGAAGTGACAGGAGGTTGATGAAAACTGCATAATGAGGAGCTTCATAACTTGTACTCTTCTCCAAGTATAATTAGAATTATCAAGTCAAGGAGGATGAGGTGGCCAGGGCATGTAGCACGAATGGGGGAGAAGAGGAATGCATATAGGATACTAGTGGGAAAGCCAGCAGGAAAGAGGGCACTAGGAAGACCAAGACATAGGTGGGTGGATAATATTAAAACGGATCTCATAGATAGGATGGGTGGTATGAAGTTGATTGATCTGCCTCAGGATAGAGACCAGTGTAGGGCTCTTATGAACACGATAATGAACCATCTGGTTCAATAGAACGCTGGGAAGTTCTTGAGTATATGCATAATTTGTGGCTTCTCAAGAATGGCTCAGGTCTGTGAAGTTAGTTAGTTAGAAAGACAAGTTATGAAGTTCATAATGATGTAATCATCACCAGTCTCTTATTACTCTTCCCCCCTCCCCCCTAAATCACGCTTAGTTTCAGATGCACTTAGCGCCTCTTTCGAAACATTCTCGATCTATGCTCCTCTGTTAATGCAAAACACAACATTTCACACCCATACAAAACATCAAGTACAAGTATGGTTCTGTACATGCCTCTACGTTTCTAAATAGCAAACGTCAATAGGTAAGATCCTGTCCCACCCAGCCTCCTAATCCATATATACCAGGAATAAAGTGGTCGGAGAATGAAACTGGCCACTCGCCACAATCAAGTGCCGAGATTAGTAATGTGTGAAGCTTTATTCTAGTCCTCCATATGTCCTCATGCAGTGAGCAATCCTGACCTGACATAACAAGAGTATTACAGCCATACAGCTGCAAGAAACATGAAGAATATCAACAGGGAAAACGATCAAAATAATACAAACAGCAAAAAGAATGAAAAATAATAGCAAAAAAAAAATCATCATAAAACGAACTCACCATAACAAAAGCAGGCTAATGAGAGCCATATTGATTCGCTGAACAGAAGAATAAAAACAAAAAGTAAACGACTTTATACATGACAACTAATTAACAATATTCAACAATAACCAAACACAACACTACCGAAAAACTAAGAACAAGCACAAAAGCAATGTAGCAACATAGCACAAAGAAATAACACCAGTCAGACTAATAATAGAATGGAATAATAGGCCAGCATATGAAAACACTTAACAAAAGTATTATGTAATAGCCTAAAACTACCACATGAATTCAACATTGCTAACTATATTAATCTAATTACAGACTTACAATCTGTGAAAATGAAGATATGAAAATGTGTTCATTCGACACAGAAAATATGTACACTAATATACCAGAAATAACATGTTATAAACATAATAACAAAAGCATCAACCCAACCCAGAAATAGGTTAAAGTAACCAAAAGGAAATAATACATACATTGAAATCAGTGATGGAACAAAACTACTTTCAGTTTGACCAACAATTCCAGAAGCAAACCAAGGGATTAGCCATGGATGTCCCAACATCAGGAATATTGGCAGAAATGTACATCCAACACATGGAACATAAATAGATACTATATCCACTTTTAATAAAATATCAAACAATCGGATAATTTAAATACTTTGGCAATATTATCACAATTTACAATCGAAGGTGAACAAATATGGATGAAACCTTAGCCAAATTCAATAATAAACAAACAAATATAAAATCGCCATTGAAATAGAACAGCATAATTTGATTTGTTTCATTTTTGGTCCGTCACACTAACAGCATAACTCTATTGATTTCCTGGATCTTACAATGTCCCATAAAACAACAGAACTAGTATTTGCAATATATAAGAAACACAGATATCATAATACCGAACGATTACCACAAAATGTCAAGTATCATCTACCTTGTGTATAAAATACACACATACTGAATAACAGGAAAGACAAAGAAAATAAGGTAAATATCATAAAATATACAGTATACAACAAATATAAGCCCAGACATAAAACTTTCCAACAACACAAAATAACACTTATCCACAACACCGGAAAGCTAAATTGGCTATTTTATAGTGGCAAAGTGAGGTATAAATCACGAAACTTTTAAGGAAACAAATAAAAATAGCTTTTCGAACACGAAACACAGTACATAACACAATGAAACATCACCTGAAAATACATAAATACGTATAAGCAGCAGTTGCCATGAAAATGCATGTGCTGCCCATGAAAATACATTGAGAAAACAGGTCAAAATTTCATACAAGCCATAAAGAACATATACAGGCAATCAGGAATAATGATAGCAGTTCAGGATATTCAAAACATATACTTAACATGGGACATGCATATGGATATATGACTAATACTATGGACATTATAAAAACAGACAAAATGAGAAAGACACTTTAATACAGCACCTATATAAAATGAACAAAGATAGATTACATATGAATGACACATACATTAATACATATTCAGTGATTCAGTATTGAGGGGGTGGGTTTCCCCATGCTCCACGACTGATAGTCTATTGTACATCCCCCTTTTTAATTTCTACCGTCTCCATCCCCTACCGATACTGGTGCTCGCTATCAGTCCCTTTCTGCCAGTGAGGTTTCTACCCTCTACTTGGCAGTGGTATCTAATAGTTAGTCCCTTTCTGTAAGCAAGTTAGTCCCTCCTCTGGCAGTGGTACCTAATACTTTAGCCCCTTTCTGCCAGCAAGGTTTCTACCCTCTACTTGGCAGTGGTATCTAATAATTAGTCCCTTTCTGTCAGAGAGGTCATCCCTCCTCTGGCAGTGGTATCTAATACGTTGTGCGTGCAAGTTCTAAGGTCTCCATTTTTTTTCTCACACAATAATCATACGAAAAATTTGAAACTTCTGTCACTTTTCAACGTAATCTCCCTGCAGCCGTACACATTTTTCACAACGTCAACGCCATGATTCCATGGCCGTTGCGAACGCTTCTGTAGGAGTCTGTTTTGACCACCGGAAAATTGCTGATGCAATAGCGGATTGAAAAACAGCATCCATGTCTCATCCATTGTTACAGTTGATGAAAAGAAAGTCCCATTTATGCCTTCATCATGTGTCACCATCACCTGGCAAATTGCCATGTGTGCAGCCTTGTAGTCATCCGCCAGAATTCGTGGCACCCACCTGGAGGACACTTTCCGCATTCGCAGGTCTTCATGCAGGATTTTGTGCACAGATCCCATGGAAATGCCAACTTTGGAGGCGATGTTTTCCACACTCAATCGGCAATCCTCCAAAACAACTTTCTCAACTCGCTCGACCATGTTGTCAAACCGGCTGGTGCGAGGCCGAGATTGTTTTGGTTCGTTTTCACACGACATTCGGCCTTCTTCGCCCATGAACTCACATTTTTCACATTCATGACACCATCACCACACATCTCACTCAACTGGCGATGAATTTCAATGGGTGTCGCACCACGCAAGTGGAGAAAACGAATGATTACTCGCTGTTCTTGTAACGAAAACGTCGCCATATAAGTATCAAAAACACTTCTCACTCTCGCCGCTACCACTAGAGTTCTGTGTGCCGTAGAGTGCTGCCATCTCTGTCACGCATTCACAAAGAGTGCACACGTATATTAAAGTAAACCGCATGTGTCTATCTGCTCCCAGTCCTGAGGAAAAAAATCGGAGACCTTAGAACTTGAACGCCCCTCATACTTCCCCATCTGTCGGAGGCATTGGAAACTATTTGGGCGGGAAACTTTTTTGGCCTAATTTAGCTCAGAGGCTCCTAGAGGCATGAGGCTCTTTTACGTGCCGTAAATCTACAACACGGGACCCACAGCTTAAAGTCCCTCCCGGAGGACTTGTTCCCTGAATTTTTCCACCCTTAAAAATTCCATGACCTCTGCCGGGTTTGAACCCGCGTAGCTTGAGTCATGAGGTGGGAACGTTACCCCTAGACTATGGAGGCCACTCATTAATACATATAATCCAATATTTGAAACACTACAAAAACTAAACACTAGATGTCAGCAAATATACCCCACATACACTATATAATAAAGTGCCAACTCCACATACATTCATAACAGCTGCACAGGACATGTGCTGCACTGCAAGTATACATCAAATTACACTATAAGGAACACCAATATACCTTACACATGAAATATTACAATTACTAGTAGGAGTTACCGACGTACAAAATATGGGCGCATAAAAGAGGGTAAAATGTGGCATTGTACTGACTGATGGAAGTGCGGCCGTTTCCGACATCAGTTTTGATGGCCATATCGGTTGAAACATGTAGTGCACCAGTGATTTGAAATTCAAAGTGAACTGTAAGATTCTAACATAAGTTGCATGTGAGACAGCAAAATAAGAAGTGAAAATAAGAAATAATTACAAACACTCCATGTATGTCACACGGATGAGGAGGATAAAATATTCTAGTTGCTTCGCGACCCTGAGCAGGTCTTCAGTGAGTGAGGACGAATTTCACTCCTTCCTTTGCAGATACACATTTTGTTATAAAACATTTGCACTTCCATTGTGCTGACCTTTCTAATGACAGTAGCAATACTACTACCTATTGCACACTTGTGACAGAATTAATCTCTGCATGCTCAATCATACAGAATGCTTTCTTGTGTTTACGGCATTTTCAAAATGTGGGCATCTCTGGTGGACCAAAAGCCAATCACGTTTCCGGCTATTAGAAAAAAATAAATTGGTCTGATTAGCTACCAATAACTATACGTGGCATCCCTGAGAATTAAATGGCTATAGTATGATTAAAAGTTAAAGGCAGAACTTTATGTGTTGCATCCTGTTGTGTTGTGTACATAAAACATTGTTTCCACCAACACAATAATCCTTTAATAGGTACATAAATGAATGTTTACATTAAAGTCATAAATCTTGAATGGCACATGTTTCGACTCTTATTGGGTCATCATCAGATGTCAGTTGTTATTAAGGTTGTGAACTTGCACCCAGTAAGGATACATATTGTAGGTTGTCTATACACTATACAATATATCACATTTGTAACAAGGCACTCAGGGGTATGTACTACTTGAAAAGTAATTGGGCTGAGATTGAATTAATCATTATGCACACAGTTAAAAAGAAAAACGTAACATGTTAAGCTATCCCTGCAACAGGCCGTGAAGACCCATGCAGTTGTGAGACATCGAGGCTCCCATATTTTCTAGATAATCAGCTCACAGATAGCAGTAAGGTTGTCAGCTTTATGCTCCAGCTGCATAAGGCTGGCTGGCTGGCTTCAAGTGTATTGGATGTACCTGTCAGGATCCTGAAAGATCAGACTCCAGGTGTTAGCTGAAGACACCAACCCTGTGCTACTGTAAGCCAGTCACTTGGACTGCCCCAGTCGGCGTTTCTCATGTACTAACTCCTAAGGTTTGAGGGCTCTGTGAGCTACTGCAAGAGGTGGTGCCTGACTCCAGACCGATCCTCTATCCTGGAGAAGTTTGGAGTTTCAGGATTTAATCCCTGAACTCCCTGACATTTTTCCAACAAAGAGTGATGGATATATAGTGACTGATGGAGGTTACCGTCGCATCGACACTGGTGATGCCCATCTGAACCATCAGGCTCTTAAAGACGCCCGCTGACCAAACAGACTGAGGTAGGCAACATACGGAAACATATTGCTGGACAAGGTGTAATCGGACAATCCATCTTCAGCTGTCGCTTTCTTCAGGATGGAGATCTTTGGTTCTGAGTGGATGTTACCCAGGAATATTTCTCCCCTTACGTAGGATATATGACAAGCTTGCTGGCGACAAGTGGTTCTGACCCTGGACTTAAAGAGTGATTACTGGCAAGTTGCTATGCATCCTGGCATTTTCCGTTGGGTTCATGAAATTTGAGCAGATTCAATAACATCAGTTGGTCTATGAGCGCCACTCGCCCTGTCAGGAAGGGTCAGAACACACAAAACAACCTGCCACGCTTGAACAAAGCACAGCACATATCTCACCAACAGTAATATCTGTTTGCAGTGTTCTATTCTCTCCTTTTTGAGTGTGCTGCTGATAGCAGAGGTTCGTCTCTTGTCAGAATAGCGCTAAATAGTTCTTAAGTAAATGTTGGCCTGAAGAAGTCAAATGAAGATGAATTTCTACTGATGACAGTTGCAACAATACGAATTAGTCCAGGATCAGGCCCTGTGAAATGATGCACTGTAGCCTTGCCTTCAGCTCTTCTCTGGTGCCATTCATCTGCTTCAACAATACCATCACTGTCTTCAGAGAAATCTTGTAACAAAATCATTATTTGATTCATCTGATGCAAACTGTGCTTCAGAATCGGAATCAAAAACAAACTCTTCTGTTTCGTCCCTGGTATGTCACACCATGTAGTCCACTCAAAGTAAACCGACATTTCAGAGGAACATGTGACCTATATCTTCAGAAACCAGCAAAAATCAGAGCTCTGTTTCCTACCTGCTTCACGCTGGTTTCTTGCTTGGCTTACTTTTGTACCCTTAAGATTTAGTCAAAATGTTACTCTGAAATGTTGGCTGACTTTCAACAGAATACACAGGGTTATATCCCAAAAGATAGGACTCATGACCACTGCTCTGAGAACCACAAATCCTAGAAAATCAGAAACATTTTACTGCATCTCATGCAGCCCAACTGCTCACACAGAGATGGATCGAACCAAAGCCCATTAGCTGCAAAACATCAAAATTAAGGCACCAGCTCACAGTGGTACTTCTCAGAAGTAACACAGTATCGCACATGTCGAGCAGAAGATGTTCGTGAGCCCTAAAACAAGTGATTTCTTCAGTAGTATACTAACCACCTGTCCACATTAAAGCACAGGCTCGCTAGTTTGTAAACTAACACTGATTAAGGCTTGAACCTGTGGTTAGTAAACTAACCACGAGCACAGAAGGGGTTAATCAAAATGCCTACCAATGACACTGAAAAATAAGTTCAAAGACAAGTCGTAGAAGATCTTAAGACAATGTCTTCTACCATATGCCTTGGCATAATGTCAATATAGCGTCTTTGTTCACCACATTCAAATCAGTCTGAATTTTAGTTCTAACAACATGGAGATTATATGTTTTGGAATCGGTAACATCCATCAAAAAGTGCTACCAAGCGTCCTAAATCACACTGAAGCCTTGAATTGTTTGATATTATGTACTGAGCAAGTGAAAAGATGACATGCACAACTTTACTATCTTTCCTGGTTGTACGTTTTTTAAGTCACCAAGTTTAGGAATGTTTCAACATGACTACTGTAATCACTGATTGATGCAACTTTATTACATAACAATTCTTACAATCTGCAATACATTGCAACTTCTAATATTAAGTAAAGTCTCTTATCTGTTTAAATTGTACATAACTATATTAGAACAGAATTAAAAGAAGTAACTGACTCATTCCAAGAGTGTCTGTTGTACTACAATACAATGAAATACAAAAATACACATCAGATATATATACTGAAATGGAAACATCACTTATAGTACACGTGTATTCTTGCCACAGTACAAGATACGGTGGTTTAAAAGAAATTCTACTGATATCAGATTTGTCATTGTGGGCATACAAATGGTGTTCAAGTCTGAGGCATTACTTGAAGATCACTAATACATATATTTTGCATAAATGCACAAATTGTAGGCAACACAACAACCACTCACTTCCTTGTCACCACCATCAATGGATCTTCAAACAAGTCTACTTCCCCCGTGGCAGCATGACTATGAACAGAGCCACCTGGCTTGTTCATTTTAGTCTGCGATTTTTTCTTTACAAGACCTGCTGTAAACAATGTATCTGTAACACATAATACCAAGTACAGTGAGACAACAGTAGTTCAACTTAAGTATAAATTCTAAGATGCCTACATTTCTTCAAATGTTTTTTATATATATGGTGACTACATGAATAATAATAAATAAAAAATTATGCTATATCTCAGATCTGTTACTATACAATAATTAATGACAATATATTAAGTGGTACTAGTGCTGTTCTCATCTCAAACATCTGCATAACCACCATCTTAGTACAAGTGATGGCAAGATATTAAAAATGTATGAAATTGGGGTATTGCCTTGTGCATGATATTCACATTAAGTTTCAATGAAAAATTATTCTGGTTCAAAGTTATTAGGTAGCACACACAAAAGAACACATGGCCATGGTGGTACAAGNAAAACTGGAAAATACATAGTGCACACATAACAGATGTGTTCAGAGAGAGAATTATTAAATGACATGCTAACATCCATACTCAAGTATTTTACACATTTATTCAGACCAGATCAAAATGGTATTTATATGCTTATGCTATATTTTAATTATATATATATTTACACGAGGGGGGACCCAAAAATAACCGGAAACGACCTGTTGCGAGCGCATGCTTTGTAGTTACGAGTTGTGCTGCTAGGTGGTGTTAGCTGGGGGTCTCCCGCGACTGTTAGTGAGCTGGCGTCAGTCTGAGTTAAGTGGTTTGTCTGTGGTGCTCTGTTGTGTGCGTTCCTGTTTCAACCCTTTGGCAATTAGTGAGATGGCCGACCAGAAGGAACAAATCTTTTAAGAAATTCTGGATCGTTCTGCACTTCACTCTTCAAGTCGCGGCAAACATTCACGCGGTTTTCTCTTTGGTCATCTCCGAGCAAGCGAGGAACAAATTTTGCAGACACCCGTCTCATGTGCAAACCTTCGGTTAAAATTCGCTGGACCGTGCTCCATGAGATGTTCGTTTCCTCAGAAAGTTGGTCAATGGTCTTTCGACGATCTTCATCAATTGCACGTTTGATTTTGGCAATGTTTTCGTCATTTCTTCCTGTCGAAGGACGCCCGGGGCGTGGCATGTCTTCTGTTGACATGTTGCCAGATTTGAAACGGGAAAACCACTCGTAGACCTGTGATTTCCCCAAAGCATCATCATTAAAGGCTTGCCGAAGCATCCCAACAGTCTCGGCTGCAGTTTTCCCTAACAGAAAGCAAAATTTCACGCACACTCTTTGTTCCTTCTGGTCGGCCATCTCACTAATCGCCAAAGGGTTGAAACAGGAACGCACACAACAGAGCACCACAGACAAACCACTTAACTCAGACTGATGCCAGCTCACTAACAGTCGCGGGAGACCGCCAGCTAACACCATCTAGCAGCACAACTCGTAACTACAAAGCATGCGCGCACAACAGGTCGTTTCCGGTTATTTTTGGGTCCCCCTTCGTATCTATACACATCTACAAAATCAGATGGGAGGAAGCTTTGTTTAATTATTACCAAGACTAAAGAGACTATGGTAATATTCAGGTGTGTCTAAAAGTCTACTGTTCATGGTTCATTAATCCCTTTTTTTTTCTTGGCACTACAGCCCCAGTGGGCCTAGGCCTATCTCCATAAACTTCTCCGTTCACTTCGGTTTTTCTAGATCTTACACATTCGGTAGAACCTTGGGCGGGTGATCAGCTCATCACAAGGCCTCTACTTGTACACAAACACAGAAAAACGCACACACACAAACTAAACATTCATGCCCTAAGTGGGATTCAAACCCACGATCCTGGTTTCCAAGCGAGCGACGACAGTACATGCCTTAGACCGCTCGGCTACCATGACCAGTTCATTAATCTTCACACGTTCAGAAGACCAACACTTATTGCTGAATATACAAGCTAGGAAATGTACCATTAGTATAAAATTATGTTTTAATTACCTTGAAAACCATAAAATGCAAGAACAAAGTTTATTAGGCATAAAGGTATGTGTATCCTGTGCTTACAGTACTTAAGCACATCATGATGGTGTATGGAGAAGTGGAAGTATAGCTCCCTGCATTCATAACCTCAGCACTAGGCAGAGGTCTCTGTCAATACCCGACCCCCCAAAAAAAATGTTAACAAAAATGTGTAGCACTTCATCCAAGGAAACAGCCCCCAATACCAAATGGATGGGAGGATAAGTGGTCCCAGAGCCAGTGTGGATGCTGCAAAAAAGAGAAAAAATCTCTTGCTCCTGCCTGGAATTCTAGTTCCCTGGTCATCCAGCCCACAGCTTAGTTACCATACTGAGTGAGTCATCCTGGCTCCTGGAGCAGTACAATGGACTATCCAATTAACTAGAGATGCCTGCTCTAACAAACCTGAAATTCATTTTTAATAAGTGAGCCCACACAGCCCCTTTGAATCCTGAGGTTCATCTATAGTGCATTTACAAATTCAGTTCCTATCTCACAGAAAACACACTACGCTTCCATTAAGAAGAGCAACTGTATAGTGAGTCACAGTCTATTCTGTGAATTGTACAAAACACATAAATACAGTGCGTACAATGAAGTGCGCGCCGCGGCTGCAATTTGCCGTGAGTCATACCACCGCAGAACGGATGCAACTCCTCCCCGCGACTGCAATGCTCCTACGCCGATGGTCGCATAATCGGAACCCGAGGTTGCATTAAACAGTCAGTCTTTGTCTTGCTGTGGAAGTGGAGTGGAATGTTTACAGCTGTCGACAGACGGTGGAAATGAAGTTCACTATTAAACAGCGTGTGTTTATTGTCGAAACTATTGCAAGGAAAAACATTTACAGAAAATTCGCACGTAGGTTTCGTCAGAAATATCCTGACTCGCCAGTTCCCACAAAGTCGTGTGTAAACAGGCTTCTGAAAAAGTGGCGGGCCACAGGTTCAGTGAGTGACAAGAAGAAGCAATCGAAGAGAACTGT
>NW_019731570.1:1067836-1156563 GCF_002891405.2 Cryptotermes secundus | reverse complement strand
AGATCTCAGTATTTCTGATTATTATCTTTGGGGCAACCTGAAGCAAAAAGTCTACAAAAATAATCCCCGCAGCATTGATAGTCTTCAAAATGAAATTACACGCGTAATTCATTCAATTACCGTCGACGAACTGCAGAGAGTGTCGCGTAATTTATTTGTGAGATGCGCGGCATGTTTGCAAGCAGAAGGAGGTCACTTTCAGCACCTGTTATAAACCACGGTAAGTTATCTTTTTACTGTATTCTTATAAATGTGTGCATGTAGAGCAACTGATGGACGGAGACTCAGCGACACCACTACACTCACGCTATCGGGGAACGGCACTGCAGTCGCGGGGAGGAGTTGCATCCGTTCTGCGGTGGTATGACTCACGGCAAATTGCAGCCGCGGCGCGCACTTGATTGTACGCACTGTATATTCTCTGTGGGAAAGGAACATAGTTTTTTAATTTTTAAGCAAGTGGTACATGTAAGATGTCTCATTACATGTCATGTTTTACAGGATGGTTTCAGGACATCAAAACAAATAGAAAAGTTCATGTGAATATGTTACAGCTATTATAATTTTAGTTTCCATGGCGACACATTAAATACATCCTGGCTTTAACAAGTTACTTTCTTACATGCAATATTCAAAATGGCCTCCATGTTCATGGACACGCAGCTCAGCTCTTTGCAAAAAAGAAACTCACAAGTGTATGAATATTCCTGGATCTTCACATCTACAACCAATTCAGTGTCCACAATGATTTCCAAACAGCCTTTAATGCACTTCATGATTGTAAAGTGGCAGAGCACCATTATGTTGAAACCATGTGTGAAAATGCATACTGAAGATCACACCTTCCAAAAGAACATTTAACTGTGTTGAAAGAAAATTAAAGTGATCACAGCCACAAATGGGTGCCATTAAAATTTGAAGGCTTATGGGGCAGTCACCTAAAACTCCAGCCCACAAGTTGATGGAAAACTGTCACTGCTGATGGTGAGAATAAAAGTTACAAGGATTCTCATTTGACTACAAACGTTCAAGATGAACATTGGGGATCCCAATTCAAATGAAGCGAGATTCATCTGTGAATAAAAACTTTGGTGCAACCGTGGGGTCTTTGGCCACCTGTTGCAAAATCCAGTGACATAATGCAGATACATCATGTGGTAGTAACTCTCACAAAGACTAAATGTGATGGGGACAGAACTACTGTTCTTGTAATGTATGGCATATAAAAGCATGAGAGACACCTCTATCGGTTGCAGGATATCTGGTACTGACAGCAGGCTGTCTTTTAAAAAACCTCAAGGATATGTTCTTCCACTGTACATTATGACTGAACATGCACAGCCAATATTCCATGTCATTTGATGAAACGTTCCCTCTCTCAAAATTGCAGTCAACAGAAGAGAAAGGTATAAAAGATTACAAACTCCGTCCAGTATGCTTGATAAATGTTTTGTCTCCTTTTTCATCTCTCATCCTTGACATGTTTCAGTCGAAGCAATCGTCCTCATGAATATAAAAGACAACTTCCACATGTATCACTTGAATAAATTTAATAAATTTATTGAAGTGCAAAAACTTACAAATGAGAGCAATAACCAGAACAGTATGTTCGGCATCATAATAAAACATCAGTACATGCCCACACAAAGGTCATGAGGCACAAGGGGTATAAATACGTGACTCAACATATGTTAGAACAGTATAACAACACAGTGGAGCCTGAACAACTAACAACACTAAAGGTAGGATCAAATAACAAAAACTCACATTTAAATAAATAAACAGAATCACTTGGTAGACACTCATCTTCCTTTAAAGATAGGCAGTGAAATGGCCACGAGCCAAATTGGTTCTCGATTTTTGCAAAGTTTTTAAAGCACACTTGTAAATAACCTAATTATAATAATTTATAAATATTTTAATAAATTCGGGCATATTACTGTAGTTGTTAAAGGCTATGATTTTATATTCATGACATTGTAATGGTACTGTATGTATGTACTAATAATGACCAGTGACATTGTAATAGTAGTTTCCGCACAAATTTATATGTCCTTCTGAGGACAGTCACTCCATCCGAAACATATAGAAGATGAAAGATTAAAAAGGAGAGAAAAAAACATTTATCAAGCACATTGGACAGAGTTGATAATCTTTCATACTACTGCTGGTGTGATGGACCAGGATGAATCAAATCAAATTTAACAAGAAGTAAAATACGACCATTTGACACACATGCTAATAAGGGTATTTTTTTCCCATATCTTCTAAAATTATTTGCATCATTTCCACTCAACTCTCCTAACACAAAATACATGGCCATTGATGCAATAAATGAATAGGCACATTCCATCCTGGATCAGTATGCAACGGAATTTCCCAAACTTAACGAATGTTTCAGACTGACTCAAAATGTAACAGGTACTAGTGACTGTCTACATAGAATACTACATATTCAGAGTAACACCATCAGGTAACCAGACATCAGCTGGCAAGAACAGGATCTGAACATCCGTTCATAGGACCTGAAACACGTTGCGGCATCTCAGTTGGAGTTGCCAAGAAAGCGATCAGGGACTGGACTGATAGAAATCACAAAAAACATTGGGAATCCACAACTTGACTCAAACAGGCAAAAGGATTTATATCAGGACCCTCTGCCAAAAGAACGAGGGACCTGTTGAAATTAAACACAGATCAATTAAGATGGGTGGTAGGATTACTTACTGGACACTGCCACCTAAAAGGGCACCTTTTCAAACTGGGAGGCCGGATTGTATGGCCCACCCCTCATACTCATACTCAAGGCCATCAGGTACTATAAATGTCAACACAGCATTTGTCATCAGATGGATTCCTACAATCACCATGCAACACAAATGCTCTCAGACCGTCTGTTTTTCAGAATATCAATGACAGGAGCTGACATTTCCTAACAATTATAACTTTTTATGTTTTACTTATTCTGATGTCCAGAAACCATTTTATAAAATATGGCATGTAATAATGGGACACCTGTATCATGACCACTCCACTTTGAGGGTTAGGTAGGCCACACACCAGCATGTGTCAAGACATGTAACAGTCAAGACACAATGTCTGCGACATGACACAAAGAAAGGAGCACACTAGTCTGAATCATGACATCAGCATCATGACTCATACCGGTGTGCGGCGGTTTTCATAATCTCATTCGTTTCAACTGTGCTTCTTTCCGTGTGTCATGTTGCATACATCATGTCTTGACGCATGCCGGTGTGCAGCCTACCTTAAGGAGACTAACAACATAACAACATAGTATTCTGGAGTGAATATGAACTTAAGAATAAGGTGCTTCTTGAATCATACTTTTCTCATTTAGTAGTTTAGGACTATTAAACAAAGAAAAGGTAAGATTGATGGTGCACGTAGCATAGAGGAAACAAGAAATAAGTACGGGATTTGAGTTTTTCATGGAAATAAAACTGGCATAAAATAAGGAATGGAAGGAAGGAGACGGGTTTTGTGTATACAGTGATGATCCTTCAGGTCCCGTAACAGGTAATATCTTCACCCTGTTAATCCCTCTTATGAGAAATGTATTTCACTTAGCACGCCATCTTTCAAGTAACAGTTTACCACACTTACCAAGGGTCACCACCTGTGTTTAATTCTGCATATATCAACATAAATACTGACCTCCACTGTCCATTGGCTTGGCAGATGCAGCAGATTTACCAGCAGACTTAACAGATCCAAATAAATCATCACCATCATCTTCATCAAAAAGAGAACCCTTCATTGATGATACCACAGATCCCTTGATTACAGAGCTACCAACATTTTTTGTGGAAGTGGCAGCAAAGAGGAAGTCATCATATTCAGGGCAGTCTACCCCAAACATGCCAGAATTTGAATTTGGTGTTTTTTCATCTTTGATGTTCTTCGATAATAGATCTTGCTCTGTGGGCACTGACTGTTTCTGCACATCTCCAGACAAAAATGAGATATTATCTTGAACATCATATACCTCTTTCGGTTCAATGATAACCGATTTATTCACATAAGTCCTTTTTTTAATTTCTTTATTTGTAGAAGTTTTGGTACCTGAAGAAAACAGATCATCATCATCATCATCATCACCTCCACCTCCACCACCACCACCACCACCACCACCACCACCACCACTATGAATGGAACTGTCCATTCTGGTAGCTGAAAACAAATCATTCAGTATTTCAGCAGAACCTTTCCTTGAAGAAAACAAATCATCAGTGTGTTTTACACATCCAGATCCAAACAGTTCCTCTTGTGACTGAGACTGTTGCATATTCTCAGACATGGGTGGTATCTCGTCTGGAGACAAAGGATCTTCTGATGACAGATAATCTTTCGATGATGCATGCGCATTCTGATGAGAGTCTGACAAATGCCTTGTTTTTCCAACAATGGTATAACTTGCATTCAATTCCGGAATGGGCTTTACTGAAGAAAATACACTGTCAGTACCAAAGAGCTCCTGCTTCTCTGTTCCTGACAATGGCTCTGTCTTCTTGGTGTCAATGTCATGTAATACCTCCAGTGGAGGCTGAATTTCACATATGTCAGGATCACTACTACTGAAATCAGGAACTGATATACTGTTTTCATTTGAGGGAATGTGACTTACGGGTACAGTAGAATCTTTTAACACTTTGCTTGCATGGAGAGTGTCCCCCTCAGGACACTCAATGGCTGTACACTTTGGCAAGTTATTTGCTGTTGGAAATTTGGCAAGTGGCTCTAACGGGGATAAAACTGGTGCACAACTGAAAAGACTTTGGCTATCATCTTTGTTGCTTCCATATTCTGAAGGTAAATCTTGTGGCACTCCAAAAAGGTCTTCTTCATCTGTTGATGGAGAGAGAAGATTACTGCTGCCATCTACAAAACTTGATGATTGAGGCTTGGATGGACAATGCACAATACCAGAGGGAGGAGGTTGTGAACGTGTGGAGCTCACACCACCAGGTTCTTGTATGTCATCAACAGTATCAAGTCCTTCAGAGAAAATACCAGACGTTCTCACAGCTTCTTGGCGAGCTCTGCGACTAGGGGGTCGCCGCTTTGCTTGAATTTTGGCACGATCCTGAAAATGTAAATGAACTATTAACTGCAGGGCTTACAGCTGTGCCATAGCTCAAGCAGTTAGTCTCTGATTTCCCATCGCAGCGGCCCGGGTTCAAACCCAGGTCTGGTCAAGTGGGATTTGTGGTGGACGAAGTGACGCTGGGGTGTGTTTTCTCCGAGTACTTCAGTCTCCCCTGCCAATCTTCATTCCACCAAATTCTCCATCATTATAATCACCTGGGACAAGTACCACAGGCCAATCAGTGGCCTCCATGCCAAGTGGACCGAACTTGACTCCAGCCCCCACTATGCGAATTTAAAAAACAAAATTTAACTGCAGGGCTTGAAGGTAATACATATATTCCTCATATTATTCAAATATTTGTACCCTTAAGGAGGGAGAATTTGGAACTGATACTGCCAACCTGTAAGTGTAAAATAACTTTCATCCTCAAACTTGTCACTGTCTCAGATGGTAAGCACCTAATTATTCAGAGGTACATCAATAAACTGTTATGATTTGACAAACATAAAAATATACTAATTCCAAATGGTTTTGTACAGTACACTTCCAAGCTATGTCCACTGTCTAGTATTCTCAACAGAACACATTCCAAAAACTGTTATGTCCCTGTCTTTACATGAATAGCTTGTGAAGCACACACTAAGTTGAGTCCATTAGAAAATGCTAACCTCAATCACTGGACCAACTGAATAGGTGCCTCTTCCATGTATTATGAGGACAAAAGCAGACAAGGTTTCCAAAATGTTGTGTTCTGTACAGAATACCAGATAACTGATAATATCCTGAAATTCAGTATTATGCAAAACATTAACTTTCATTACATGAAGTAGGTGTTTTTTCATTCATTATATTTATTATTTTTTAAAAGCAAGGCCACCAAGTATTTGAATTTAAACATTGTAACCAGATACAAAGTACTTTTCAAATCGCTCACTGTAAACCCCAGTGCTACAATGTTTTGTAAAAACTGAATAACACAAGAATGACCTAAAGACCGTGGTCTCCTGGATTATGAAAACGTATTCTTTTATGTGGTTACAACAATTTGGAAAAACTTGCTGCCTCCAACTGCAAGGAAGAAATGTGTAAAGATAGAAAGTCAGGACACTATATAGGGTGGGTGGAGACTGAGCTATAGACAACTCAAAGTCAGAGTGGTGGAGCTGATGCTCAGACCAGTGAACACTGTAAGGGAACATGAATGGCCACATACAGGCATCAACAACAGTGACAACTAGGGGTGCACTCAATCTCAATAGTCGATATTTTGATGAGGACAAGAGAGGATAATTTTACCGTGTCCTGAGACCCTTCTTTTTCTTCTATGAACAAATGGACAGAATGGCCATTAGTTCTCCACTATCCCCTTGATTAATTGCCAACTTCTTAATGGAGGACTCCGAGAAAGGTGAAGCTCCTAGAAGCTCAAGCAGGAACAACTACACTATGTTTAGTACACAGGTAGACCGCACTAGTCACACATGTGACACACAAAAATTACCACAGCTGCAATAGAGTGCAATGACAGCATTCTGATCACGATATAGTGCTAAAATTGGCGTGCATGGAAGCACAGTGAACAAGTATACAGTGCAGTGGTCTCCCCAAAAGATGAGAAATTACCTGATGATGGCCCATGTGGCCAAAACATGTCAAAAATTAGTACAAATATATGACTAAAGACATTTTAGAAAATTGGATAATCACTTTTAATGTACAGAATGGGCTTTTAATGTCCTACTGACATATAATGATTTTAACAACATCAAAAAATGCTGAAATACATTTTTAGTGTGAAACATATTCCCATTGTCTTTTAAATTGTTGCATTATTGACGGATACTTTTCATAATAGGATGATGCCTCAATGCAACAGGATGCTACAATATAATTCTAGAACATCACTGATAATTAGAAACCTAACAGTAAATTGTACATCAATGGCAAATTGCGACTTTAGGCTCCTACCATAGGGATAACTGCCCATGGCTTCCTACACTCTGTTATGCAGATCTATATATGTAGGTCTATATGGCTTCAGGGGACTAGAGGCTGATTTTTTTCATGGTTCCTACCAATGGTAACATACCAGATCAACAGTTACATGATGGTTAGAAGAGTATCTACACCATTCTGGCCCCAAGCTGAGTACCATGTGAGTGTATGCTGACTTACAGCCTGGGATCTGCACCCAGACTTGCATGTATGGGCCAGCAAGAAAGAGTCCACTCAATCCTCATTTCTTAGTTCCCCTGACATCTACAAAGAAATACCATTGCGCTGAAACCATGGCATGAGAATGATACAGTAACTGTGGAGATGCTGTGGTAGTTCAGCATTCAAATGGGACTAGTAAAAATAAGAGAGATGATTACAGGATGGTAGGGACTGCATACAAAAACGGGAGAAGGTAACATGACATAAAGAAGCAAGGCAGCCCCCATGGCATTTGCACATCAGGATGTGGACTAATAGAATGTGACGGGATTCTACCGAGACGGGTCAAAGATCACCATCAGTATACTGTTATCACCCACAAATACTAGTCGTGGTAGAATACAGCATGACATTCCTACCACAGGACATTAGTATCCGGGCCAGAAATCCAGAACCATGCATTTGATTGTCAGAGACTAAGCTCCATCACAACAGTATTCTCACCCTGAAGGAATGAAAGGTCCTCTCTAAGGGCAAGGCACACCTTGACCTGACATGGATTTCCTCTGCTCTGGTCCTTATAAGGGTCTTCTTTCACAGAGATTCATACAAGGGCACTTTTCATTCCCACTGACCCAGAATTCATCCCCTCTTCCCTATCCCTCACTCTACATTCCAAACAACACAGTTTCAATATCCTATAATAATAAGATTATTTCTGTAGCTGTAAGAGCCATCACTCACCTTTCCTGCATTGGGTAGGGTTGCATTAAATTGAGCTGGTTGATCAAAACTAACAGCTACTTCAACACTATGATTCTCTCTAAGAGAAGGTCGTGCTCCAGGCAGAAGTGTCACAGGGTCAATATTCGGCAGTCTGGGACTTGCACCAACAGACCAAACCTCCAGTGTACTGCTGCTATCACATTCTGCAGGAACTGAAATTACACGAAAATGAAATGAGTATGACACAAATAATTCCTTTAATAATTGATATTAAGTCTTTTCAACCCATCTGCATCCACAAGCAAGCCTATACACACTCATGCTACAGGCCATGATCACCCCAAGTGCACTTTCACTCAAAAGTGAAGATTGCTTGAAGTGGTTCTGCTGTTATCTGTAAGTGATAATAGAATAGACAACAGAAACTACTTTACAGTAATCCACACACAAGGAATGCTGATAACAATCACTACTTCTACATCATGCTATCTGAAGTGGAAAAAGAACCTGACCAGTTCAGTCAGTGCCTAAACAGAAGTCCAGAAACAAATTTTCCCAATGTAACTGTATTGTAACATCAACAAAGCCCATGATTTTTTTCATGTAAGTTATATGACAGCAATATTATATTTAAGCATCTGGTTGCACTCTACAAAATATATGACATAAACTCCATCCTAAGTGCAACAATTTATTGTAGTTCTTTCGTCTTGCTTTCTTCTACACTACATGTTTCGGCTCCAAACGGCCATCATCAGGTGTATACTCTCACGTGGCTGTTACATTGCATGTAGTTTAAAATTTAAAAAACACTAGTCTTCCCAATTGTTCATTTCACCATTGCTAACAGGTTTCGATATATCAGAATCTTCCCTGCTGATATCTGTGTGATATGTACAAAATCTCTGTTAACCTACACATGTCAATTTGATTTTCATAAACTGGCACTTTTAAAATCTTCAATTCCAATTTTAAAAATTTCTTTAAAATTTTTTCAAATTTTAAAATTTAAAATTCTCAGGGTTACCCGCCCTATGTCTATAGTGCTGCAGCGGCTACTTCTTGTTTTCAGCACTCTTCAGGTGTTATTATGTGTAGGCTCCCTGTGTGCGTGCCGTTGCTTATCTTTAATACGAGGTGTGTTCAGGAAATAACGGGAATTTTAAAATTTCGCGGGTTTGGAGAGTCCAATTGTCAAAATTTTTTTTTTATTATGTTGGTATACATGCCCCTGAAGTACAATAAAATTTTCAGCTGTATTCATTGCTTACTTTGTCTGTGGCAGCCGCTAAGGTTAGACGTGTTTTTATGAGCTTGGCGATTTTCGTTTGTTAAAAGAAATGGATCAAAGAATTTGTATCAAATTTTGCGTAAAAAATGAAATAAAGTGTTACAAAGTGTGTGAAATGTTAACAAAGGCCTATGGTGAGTCTGTTATGAGTAAAACAAGAGTTTACGAGTGGTATAAGCGTTTCCAAGATGGCCGTGAAGACGTTGCAGATGACGAGCGCCCCGGACGCCCCAGCACATCAACAACCGATGAAAACGTGGAAAAAGTGAAAGCAATGATTATGAATGATCGCCGAATCACAATCAGAGAAGTCTGCGTGAGGCAATCCGAAAAAAACGCCCGGATTTGTGGAAAAACAATTCATGGCTTTTGCACCACGATAATGCACCTGCTCACACTTCGTTGCTTGTTCGTGAATTCTTGGCCAAAAACAATACTGTAACGATGCCCCAGCCTCCATATTCGCCAGACATGGCTCCGTGTGACTTTTTCCTATTTCCAAAAATAAAGAGAACCTTAAAGGGCCGTCGTTTTACAAGCATAGATGACATTAAAAGCGCATCGCTGAAAGAGCTAAAGGCTATCCCAAAAATCGAGTTTGAGAAGTGTTTCGATGATTGGAAGAAGCGCTGGCGTAAGTGCATAATATCGAATGGGGACTATTTTGAAGGCGACAACATTAATGTAGACGAATGAATAAATATTTTTTCCAAAATACGGAAATTCCCGTCATTTTTTGAACACACCTCGTATCTTCCCTACCTATCTTGGCATTGAAATCTCTGAACATTTTCACATGGTACAGAGTGGGGCGCAGAAACTTCCTTTTTGTGAAGACGCATTGTGAATGGAGGGGAGGTCGCAGAAAAGTGGGGATAGGCTCACCAAACGCAGCAGTCACGGAAGTTTCTGTCCAATACCCCTCAGTGGGAAACATGACATGGACTAGTGAGCAGCGTGTGTTTGCTGTCGAAGCCTATTTTTCGAACAACCATTCCTACATGGCGGTGCAGCGTGCGTTCAATACTCACTTCAGAATTAAGCCCAGAGATTCGGTTCCTGACTGGAAATCGATTGTTTTATGGGTAGAGAACTTTAGGACAACCGGGAGTGTAGTGAAAAAAATCATCAGGACGACAACAGACCGTTACGACACCAGAATATGTGGAGGCAGTTCGACAGTAAATTTTGAGATCTCCAAGATGCTCCACTCGCAAACATGCAGTCACCCTAGACACATCCAATCCTTCAATGTGCCAAATTCTTCACGAACATCTTCATTTCCATCCCTACAAGATGGTTGTTGTGCAAGAATTGTCACCACATGATTTCCAGAACTGAATAACGGCACGCGAAATGTTATTGGAAACTTTACCCCCTGACGCACTTGTTTTCTTTAGTGATGAGGCACATTTTCAGCTATCCGGATATGTCAACAAGCAGAATATGCGCTATTGGAGTGGTAACAATCCCAGAGAGCTCCATGAGAGGCCACTTCACAGTGATAAGGTGACAGTATAGTGTGCATTGTCGAAAGTTGGAATTATTGGCCCTTATTTTTTTGAAGAAGACAATCATGCAGTTACTGTCAATTCACAGCGTATGCGGACATGATTAAAAACCTTTTCGAACCAGTTCTTGAAGAAATGCATCTAGGAAATGTATGGTTCCAACAGGATGGTACCACGGCCCACACAGCCCAAGCTTTGATGACACTTTTGAGGGCTAAGTTCCCCAGACGGCTCATCTCACTTCGAGGTGACATCCCATGGACAGCGCACTCACCTGATCTAACGCCCTGTGATTTTTTTTTATGGGGATACCTCAAGGCAGAGGTTTTTAAACATCGCCCCACAAACCTGCTTCAGCTGAAGAATGTTATTCGGCAGGAAATAGCCCAAATTCCGGTGCACATGTTGGAACGTGCAGAGGAGAACTTCAGAAAACGGTTGCACCAGTGCATAGAGAATGGTGGCCACCACCTTCAAGATATTTTGTTTAAAACTACATGATTTAAAACTTTAAAGTATGTTCTTTCATTAGCTAAACATAAATTTTGTCTATCAGCAATAATTTTTCTTTTATTCGCCTTCAAAAAAAGGAAGTTTCTGTGCCCCACCCAGTATTTGGGGAATTTATCAAATACATATTTTAATTCCTTGTAGAAGCTGTCCTTCATACCACCAATTTTATGCTTTGTTGGGGCATGAACATTTAGAACAATGATATCACACCAGCAACCTTTTAGTATTATGTATGACACCCTATCACTAACAAACTCTACCCTCTTAAATGCTAATATGATTTCCTTACAGACAAAAAAAAAACAACTATACCTAATTCATAATTTTCATTTTTCTCTCCACAGAAAAATGTATATTTGTCTGTTGGTTTGGTGCAACCTCTGTCCCATCTGACCTCCTGTACTCTCACCAAATCTAATTTATACTTTGATATTTCTTTTGTCAATGTCATGGGCAAACCTGCCCTATTAAGACTTCTTGCACTCCACATACTAAATCTTATGTCCACTTTCCTCAGCTTAGGTCATTTAAAAACAGAATCCTTTCAAAAAAAAAAAAGAAAAAAACTGTTTACTGGTAAATACACTACATCTCCAAAAACATTAAATAGGGAGTTCACCATATTCTTTCACCTATTGCTTGTTCTTGCAGTCAATGTCTTACCTTTATGAGAGTCCACTTTACTAGACATTTCCTTCTCGCTCTCTGAATGCCTTTCTGCACTGAATGGCATTAGCTTCCGAACAATGGATGAGGAACCCTGCAGCACAGCAGACAAATTGTTGCTTGGTTTCTCATCAGTAACTTCTGTAGAATCTGAATCCAAGGTCACTTCCTTAGGCAAAGACATTCCAAATAAATCCTCATCTTCATTTGATGAACTGCTGAACAGGAAACCTGTACTCTTGCGGATGTTTAATGTCCTTGGAGGTTCCAACTTTGATGGCTGAACAGACTCTTCTTTAGTGGTCAGTCTTTCTGTATTTTCTGCCACTGAAGAAATGATTTCACTTTCTTGTCCTGATTTTGTTGAAGCCTGTTGACCATCAGATTGGACTGCATCCCCTGATAAGTTATCACATGTTTCTTTGGCATCAGTGGAACTCGAAAGTTGTGAAATGTTTTTATCAAAATTCATTTTACATGCTGGAAAGTTATCAGATTTTCCCACTGTGACCTGTAATAATGGTGGCTTACGAACAGGAGAAAGCTTTGGCTTTGGGCTTATGAGAGGTTTATTTGAAGTAACAGGCTCCTTATTAACCAGCAAGTTAGAAGTACTTGTATTGAACAGATCAGTGCCACTTTTGCCCATTACATTACTAAAATGACTGGAAGAAACCATGTAACTGGACCCATCTGGGACTGCAGCAGATACATCATTCTGTGACTCAGTTACAGGCTCTGAATTTGATGCAGTACAGTCTTTGGGAACAACCTTATTTTCATTGGCATCTTGAGTACTGCTCACTGTTCTAGGAACTGAAAACAAATCATCAATTTGGCCATTAATCCCATCTGTTTTCATTATGTTTTGGCTCCATTTCCTTGGTTTCACTGGACTTGCAAATAAATTGTCTGTACTGTCCTCTAAAACACTTCCTCCAGGAAACAAACTGTCTACTACCATGGCTTTAGAGGGCAAGGGTTCACGCTGAGATTTATTAACTGGAACAGCAAAAATATCACCAACCAGACCATCAGTGCCGCTGTTGGAAAACAGACCCCAGTTACTGTCTTTGAAGGAACTCTGACTATTATGGCCCACAGACACTTGAGTCATAGTTCTTACTGACTCAGCATCACCACTGCCTCCCAGGATGTCAAAATATTTATCCCCGCCACCAACACCAAACAACATATCTTTGCCATTATGTTTTAACTTTTCTTCAACTGTAGTTCCAGATGTAAATGTATCAGATGGGCCAAATAAGTTGTATTCTGGATCATCTAACTGTCCCGAAAATAGGTCCTTATTTCCATCTTCAATTCCTTCAGGCTTTCCCACAGTATTAACTACTGTGCTAAATATGTCAAAAACTGGCCCATCTTTGGTTCCACCAAATAGGTCTTCATTATCAACAGGGCCCGTTTTTGGAACTGCTGCAGAACGTCCTTTCTCTCCAGATGCAGCAAGCAGGTCTCCACTCCCTTGTGAGCGGCGAGAACGAGAACTTGCTGAGCTTGTGGATGAGAACAAAATATCATCATCCCCAGAATCTGAGTCACTGAAGAGAGAAATGTGTTTCTGGGATGCAGCACCAACGCTAGATATGGGACCTCCTCCATTGGCTGACTTATCAGAACTGAAATTCAAGAAAGCAAAATTGTGCTGACATACATATATATACTCATATATTACTGCCAACCAACAATTACAATCTAAACTGCACTTCTACAATTTGCTTTGCCCAACATTCTCACACTGGCCAAATTCTTGTTCCTTATTTACACAACTGACATGTCAGCTATGCCAGCAAAATGAACAGCATGGACCAGATAAACAAGGTTCATTCCTTGACAGAGAAGGAGTTTTCTCCTCATTTAAACTTTTTCTGGTTGAACTGTTAATGGATTGACAGAATTACTGGGGCTTTTGGACTTTTTCAATTGTCCAGAATTCTAGGTAATAGAGGACATGACGTAGCTGTCTTCCTTTCTCACCTGAAGATGGAAACAGACCCAGTTTCCGAAACGTTGTGTCCTCTATTACCTAGAATTCCAGACGATTGAAAAAGTCCAAAACCCCAGTAACTCTGTGTGTCATCCACCATCGTCAGAACCCTTTAGGATCTACAATAAATGCTAACAATGTTAATTTTACCAATTCAGACATCAATGCAACACGATGCAAACAATAAAAACAGCAATAAATGTTTTTCTTTTATAAAACACTGCATTTCAGACTCTTAAATGTGTTCATGAACTCATTCCATCAGATACTATGTAGGGGGTTTAAATGCCATCTCTCAAAGGTTAAATGCCATTTAACATTAGATGTCTGATCTGTGATTCAAGCAATCTATCATGGGGTCATACCTGGAGAGATAATTTCATCGTTCCAGTGAATATGCCCATTTAGGATAATTCGAAAGAATTTTATTTCAAATGGCTCTTCACAGAAGACCATGTTCTGAGACCCTATGCTGATTGGAACAGTAACGCAGAATGCACAAGCAGAAGTCAGGCATTTGTAAAGACTGGTATGGGAAAATGGGTACACACAGGCTGTAGATAGTGCCACCCAAGAGGATGCATTGCTGGATGATTATTTAGTCTGGCCAGAAAGTTCGTTCACCTCTTGCAGCATAGTACAGGGGATCGGTGAATAGTCATTGTGGGGTAATATTAGAACTAGAATAGGAAGAAAATTACTGCCACTTCAAGCAGAAAGACTAGTCCCACTGTACCACAAAACAAATGTTTAGGCCTACAAACCTTCCTCTGGGATAAATTCACAATATGGGCAAGCAATGGTAGACATGTTGAGGAGGTGTGCAATAATTTCAAGAACGTAATACTGGAGAGTATCGAAAGACTTATTCCACATAAAATACTGAGAAAAAATTTGGACCTTGAATACTACAATAAGTAGTAGTAGTATAGTAGTTTTCACACATGCCAACTTCTTACTGTTACGGCACATAGTATATGCAGTTTAGTACTGTGCTCTGAAGGGTTAAAATAAACTGGATTAAAACGTGGGTATATTCCACACAAATGTCATACAAAAAGTTTATGCTCTACAGGTTTCAATTTTCAGAGCTCTTAAGATACTAACTGAATCACACTCACCTAGGTGCTATGCCCTTCTGAGAATTGCTGAACAGGCTGTCATCATCACCTACAGTCTCATCTTGGAATAAGTATGAACTGGTGATGGCCTTATTAAGGACTGCTGAAGGATCAAACAAGGATATTTTGCTACCGCTGGCAGCAGCCGATGTCCCTGGACTGAACAAAGAAAACACATGAAAATCAAAATAAATGGATATGATTAGGAAAGAAGAGTCCAAACTTGGTCTCTCATTCTGACCAAAGAAGGCTCTTTGAAAAGAAAATGCTGAGACAATGCTTGGACCTGAGACAGGAGTAATAAGGAGCTTCATACTTTCTACTCTTTACAAAATATTTAGGATCATTAAATCAAAAATGAGATGGGCCATAACTCCTAGGTTGGAAATACAAATTCTGAATATGAACACTAATTCAGATACTTGCTGACAGTAACAAATGACACAATCTTGCTCCATCTGGAAGTGCTTTGACAGTCTCAATAATTGTAAACTGTCCTGGGCTATGGAGTTAGCTCTGGGAGAAACTCATTTGTGAGCTAAAGAGCTGGCTGACGTTTTTTGACTGAATATTTTTAAATGAAACAGAAACACACAATGTCATTTAATAGTTGGCTGAGTACCCCTAATAAATGATTCACTGCAGAATTCAGAGCATGAAAAGAAAATGTGTGCAATTCCTTGGAAACTGTGTTCTCTGTCTAGTGCCTCCAAATATAGTCATTGTTGACATTTACGAGGTCTAACAACAAAGCTGGCAAACTCACCACCATGTGCTTGCCGTGGCAGTAGTGGACAGACATTTCAGTATGGTTTGATGATGTTGGCATATCAGCATTTCACAGCTATGTTGTTGTTGATCTATGACAGTCTCTTTCTGAGTAAAACTGATCACACCAACCTTTTTGTGGAGTCTTGGTGTTCACTTCTGGTCTGACCAATACCACTACTAGTGTCCCCTGTGCACTCAGAACCATCACTACTGCATGAAGAACATGATGGAGGCTTACGAATACCAGCCTTGAACACATCCACACTGCCAAAGATAGACACTGCACCAGCAGGCTTCTGAAATACAGACAGCATGTACTTATGAAAAGTGACTGTGATTTACTAAATCTGCATATATTGTGCATTGTGATTAGAAAATTATGTGCATGCCTCCACCTGTATAAATCACTCAAATATTTTTCTCTTTTAAATATGATGAAAGAAAATGAAGATTTTCACTTCATAAAAAAATGCATAATAAGTTCAAAGTCAGCAGACTTGGTTCCAGGCCAGTAATGTCTTAAAATCTGAATTATTCAAAACCATTTTAGCAGAACTTCTGTTATTTTAAAAAGGTAGAGCTATCCCTGTGGAGGCCTACAGAGCTGTGAGATGTCAAGGCTCCCACATTTTCTATACAAACTGCTCGCATATGGCGGTGAGGTTGTCAGACCTATGTGCCGGCCCCCCTTTACCACCAGGAAGAATCCTGGTACTCATTTCTGCTAGAGGCTGAGTCGACACCAGCACCATAGTGTGGCTGGAAGAATTAGCTCAACTGAAAAACCAAATGACCTCATTGGGGATCGAACCCATACCTTTCCAACTTGTATCACAGTACCTCAATCAGCTACGCTACTGATAACATTCCCAACTGTGATAAGAACAATACAACTGCTTAGTATGGGTCCAAAAGAATAACACTGCAATTCACTCACTCACTCATGGAGCTGAGCCTTTCTCGAAAAGCTGCCAATTGCGCAGCTACTCAAGAACTTCCCAGCATTTTATGGAACTCGACAGTTCATTACCATGTTCATAAGAGGCCTCCACCAGTCCCCATCCTGAGCCAGATCAATCCAATCCATACCATCCCATTCTATCTCTCTAAGATCCATTTTAATATTCTCCACCCACCTATGTCTTGGTCTTCCTAGTGGCTACTTCCTTCCAGCTTTCCCACCAATATCCTATATGCATTCCTCCTCTCCTCATTCATGCTACATGCCCTGTCCATATCATCCTCCTTGATCATTCTAATTATACTTGAAAAAGCATACAAGTTAGAAATCTCATTATGTGAACCCTTTGAAATCATAACTACGTAAGGGCACAGTTAGTTCAATATGGCAGTCATGAAAAAATGTGTAATTTTCTTCCAGGCCTCGAAAACGAGCAAGATAAATTCCCTTAAGGTGAAACTTTTATAGAATTCTTTCAGTGTAATTTTATTATCTTAAGTGGCCTTCACAAGCACATCAAATGGTTTCTTAATATAAATCAAACCACATAATTACACACAAATAAAACAAATAAATATGACAACCACATAAATAAGATCCATGTAAATCAAGAAGCAGCTGTATAAAGGCTGATGTCAATCTGTGATGGCATATACATTGAAATGTTACTTGCTGCCTAAGGTCAGATTCACTTTCCAAATAACATGATGCAGTATCTCACCTTCTTCTTATTACTAACTGGTTGCTGATCCACTATGACTTGCCCAGGGTTTCTGGGTGGTTGCTTAGGAGCAGTACACAAGTCACCATCCAACTGTGGAGAATTCTTGATGTTGGAAATGTCTGCAATAAAAATACCTTCACAGTTCCAAATATAACAAAACACCATAAAGGGACTGAGGCTGCCAGGGCAGTGAAGATCCTTGGTCTTCTGGTTTGGAACACCATGTAGCCTGATACACGGGTACCAGTACTTGCAGAGAGGAAGACACTACCAATCTACCATATGAGTGGGGCAGCCTGCTTCTTCAAAACACTGATACCGTCTACCAGAGCACATAATCAATACAGAAGACCACACTATGCAACAGAGACCTAATCTGGTTATCCACTGATGACCAATGACGTCTTTGTAGATAGTTTCAATTACTATATTACAAATATAATCATAGAACACTTATAACACTTACTCTTCTACGTTCTCATACCATTTTATTTGCATATAGTACAGTCAGGAGCATTAAACACAGGCTTCTGTTTTACCATATTGATTAGAATCTTCCTCTAGAAAACATAATAATGAGAAATAATCCCCAACAATACTGACAATACTGCAGAAGAAATACGAGGGCTATTCGTAAAGTAACCTCTGCCGAGCTACTGACAGAACAAGATATGAGAAAGAAAATTTCATTATATACAAAAAAATATGTACAATCTTAAGCTACTTCTCAATTTAGTCACTGCTAGAAATGAGGCACTTGCCATTTTGGGGAATATGTTTTGTATGCCCGTGTCAAAGAAGTCTACCACCTGTGAGCTCAGCCACATTTTGACACCCTCCATCAATTCCTCATTACTGCTGAAGCACTGCGATCCAAACCAGTTCTTTGGGTAGGTAAACAGGTGGCAGTTGCTCAGAGTGAGATCAGGGCTGTAAGGAGGGTGGTCAAACAACTCTCAGCTGAAATGCTCCAGCAGTGCTCGAGTGTGAGCAGCTGTATCTGGACGCACATTGTCATGGAGGAGCACACATTTTGTTCTAAATGATCCTACAGTTTTTTAGTGCTTTGCAATACACTTTGGACATTGTGGTCTCTCATGCATGAATTCCACCAGCAGCACTCCTTTCTTATTTCAGAAAACAGTGGTCATCAGCCTTCTGGCAGATAAAATTTTGAAATGGGTTTTAGGTGGCAGAAAACTGCATCAGAGTGTACTCTTTTGATTGAGAAGTCAAACATTCACGATGAGAGAACATGGTACAACATCTATGTGGCAGTTCAGGAATGAAAACAATCACAGATATACATACATGACACATTTTAACTGCACATGTTCAACAGAAGTCCCAGACAGAAAATTCTTTGAATAGATTCCTTACAACTGTGTTTAGGGAGCAATGTCTAACGATGATTCATGCACTGAATGCTTACATGCTAAAAGAGACCGGCCACAGAACCACAACCACCTTCAACCCCATAGCCAACACAATCCTGGCTGCAGCACCACATACTGCACCACCACCTTCCACACGAACTACACACTCTGGATGCAACGTACACTTCCTTGCTCACTTCAACAGCTGAGCAACCATCTCCACAGGGGAGGGCTGATGTGGGAACTGCCCACATTGAATCAAGTGCTAGATAATCAAAGGCTAGGAACCATCTGCTGCTACGCAACAGCTGGGTAAATAGCTGTTGCTAGGTAAAGCCTACAATACATGGCAAAAGCAGGCATCAGGCATTAAGCGACAGATGTGTTTTCTGTAGGTCTAACTCGAGGTTATATAAGTTGATGATACTGCAATAACCCATGTGTCCACCATGACCTTGCGAATCGTAGGAGGTGACGAGAAGGGAAGTCTCAAATCTGAGACAGTAAAACATGGTTGAAAGTCCCAAGGGACTTGGACACGAGAAAGACTGTGCTGGTAAGGGCCAGTAGCATATACAAAAGACAGACCCATCCTCTCATCAGGGAGGCCACCCCCCAAAAAAAAAAAAACAAGACCGTAACTGTCGAACAGTAATAAACATCTAGTCATGAGCTCAACACTAAGACTGACTGACTGACTGACTGACTGACTGACTGATTGAACATCAGCTGAAACGTGACTCTGACTCTGACTAGAGATAATTATAATCATAATTATTATTATTCTTCATCCTGCTTATCAACAACCAGCAACCTTCAATTCTCCAAACAGAAGTCTGTCTGTCTATTCTGTACAACTACAATAAATATTTATATATCAGTTTAATAAGTGGTTGTCTCTACATACAATGACATCCTAGAGAGCTAAGGTCTGATCCACATAGAACAACTTCCTAGAACACTGTCCTAAGCTGTAGCAGATAAAAAGATTATTACCAGAGTCTATGAACAGGCCCAAATCATCCGTCTGAGTTTCTGGAGTACTGGTAGCTACACCTCTTGCGGCAACACTAAGCAATCTCTTAGTTTTCTCCGTACCATTTTCACTGCCAGTACCAGGACCAAACAGCCATGCTTCAGTAGGATTCTCGACACCTAACAGGAGAATGACAATTCGCATTACACTGTACTGTAAATTTTTCTAGATGGTCTACAGAACTGTACAGAGCAAATATTATCATGGTGAAAACATGTTCAAGATCCTAAGGACTACTATGAAGTTACATTATGCATCAGATAAAATACAAACTAAAAACTGGACAGGCCAAGAAGAAGGGTGACATTTATTTTTTTCATTTTCCACCAACCTATAAATTACTCACCTTTATCTATAGTTAGCTTGTCCTTACTGCCCCATAGTGATCCTGATGAATCTTCCAAGTCATCAAACAGACCTTGTCCACCAGAGAACTTCCCATCTCGCTGGCGAAAGAGATCATTACCGTCACCTCCATCCCACTTCACAGTATGTTTATTACCTGTCAACACACAGAATATTTTGACCCTGTATCATCATCTCCATCCCACTTCACAGCATGTTTATCACCTGTCAACACACAGAACATCTTGACCCTGTATTATAAAACTTGGTATTGTGACATGGCATCTGAGAACCATAAACTTCAGAATCCTGAAATCACTGGAATACTGCAGAAGCATCCATTACTAAGCAATGACAAGCTTTAATCCCCAATAGTCACATACACACAACAGCCAAAGTACTCTTGGGGGCCATGCTTTCTCAAATCAAAACCTGATTCAGGAAGAAATTAAGAGGAAACTGAATTCAGGTAATACTTCCTACAATTCAGTCCAGAACCTTTTGTCTTCTCATCTGCTGTCCAAAAATATAAAAATCAGGACATAAAAAACTATAATTTTGCCTGTGGTTCTGTATGGGTGTGAAACTTGGTCTCTGACATTAAGAGAGAAACACAGACTGGGGGTGTCTGAACACAGGGTATTGAGAAGAATATTTGGACTGAAGAGAGATGGAGTGACAGAAGGCTGGAGAAAACTGCATAATGAGGAGCTTCATAACTTGTACTATTCTACAAGTGTAATTAGAATGATCAAGTCAAGGAGAATGTGATGGCTTGGCATGTAGCACGAATGGGGAAGAGGAATGCATATAGGATACTGGTGGGAAAACCAGATGGAAAGAGACTACTGGGAAGACCAAGGCACAGATGGGTGGACAATATTACTAGGGACGTTCCATAAATAATGTCTCCTATTTTTTTGTGTTAATATGTAATGTCTGAGATGGATGTTGGTGGTGTTGTAGTAAAGGCTGAACTGTTAGTTTGGTTGTCGTGCGACAGATAGTGACAGCAGAGCAGTCTACCAAAACGGTGTCTGACATAGAAGTGCGTATGAAACACAGATGTGTTATTGAATTTCTCACTGCCAAACAAATTGTACCCACTGACATCCATCGATACTTGCTAAAGGTGTACGGACACAATACAGTGGATGTCAGCACACTGAGGCGGTGGGTAGCGCGTTTCAACAGTGGCGAAAGTGAAGTGCACGACAAACCACGTCCTGGGCGTCCCTGCTCAGCTGCCACTCCTCACAATGAACAGCGCCTCATCCATACAGATCAGCAGATAACGACCAGGGACTGTCAATTCTGAACGCTACAAAATGACGCTGACTAAGCTGAAAGCCCGCATTTCCCGAGTCAGGCCAAAAAAGCAGATAACCTTTTGCTTGCAACACGATAACGCTAGACCCCATACAAGTTTGGCAACCACTGCGCACATTGCAAAGTTTGGCTGGACTGTCCTACCACATCCACCTTATAGCCCCGGTTTAGCGCCTTCAGACTTCCATCTCTTTGGGCCTAAGAAAGATGGACTACATGGGCAACACTTTCCAGACAATGATGCTGTCATTGCAGCTGTAAGAAAGTGGCTAGCCTCTGCTAGCGCAGACTTTTACGGGCGCAGCATACAGGCTCTTGTTAATCGCTGGCAAAAGTGCATAACGAATGGTGGTGATTATGAGGAAAAATAACTGTAAGTAGCTGAAATCTTGCTCTATTTAACTGCATTATTACGCTTTCTGTATCTGTTGTAGTTTTCTTTAAAAAAAAATAGGAGGCATTATATACGGAACGCTGTAATAAAACGTATCTTAGATTGGATGGGATGGTATGGATTGGATGGATCTGTCTCTGGATAGGGCCCAGTGGAGGGCTCTTGTGAATATGGTAATGAACCTTCAGGTTCCATAAAATGCTGGGAAGTTCTTGAGTAGCTGCACAACAGGCGGCTTCTCAATAAGGTCTCAGCTCCATGAGTGATTCATTGAAAAATGACCTGACAAGTGTTACCGAGTGACCCTAAAAACTGAACAAAGGCTCAACTAGCTCTTTGTCTTTGTCCTTGTTCTCATTTTCATCCACTGTGTCACTATATACAATTCTCCTGTCTTGCTTATACACCACCCCTTCAGCGTTTTTCAAACTACAACCCTTTAGTGTTTTTCAAACTACTTTCACCCCCCAAATGACAAACAACAACAGTGAATGGCAACACAGTAAGCTACTCAGAACAATAACCTGATAACACTCCCAAGCAACAACTGATGGCCTCGTCTGCAGACAACCCCCATCTTCCTATTGTAAAGTAAAAAGAGTAGAGTAAAGCTATCCCTGTACCAGGCCGTGAAGGCCCATAGGGTTGTGAGACGTTCAGGGTCCCACACTATCTAGAAAATCAGCTCAAAGATGGTGGTAAGGCTGTCAGCCTTAAGCGCCGGCCGCGCTTTACTCCCCAGGAAAATTATTTAATTAATTTCTGGTACTCATTTCTGCTAGAGGCTGAGTAAACCCCAAGGCCTAGTGCGGCTGGAAGGATTAGGTCAACTGAAAAAAAATCCAATGACCTCATCGGGACTTGAACCTGCGACCTTCCAGCTTGTAGCACAGCCTCTCAACCAACTCCCTAATGTGATGACATAAAATTTAAAATGAAAAAATGAGGTGCAATGTGAATAGGGGTGCATGTTTCCACACCCACAAGATAATAATAAGCATACTTCTAAGGTAGAATAACAAGCATATTTCTCATGTAAGATAATGTAACTGGAGGTACCTTCAGCTCTTTGTTCAGATACTCCTTCAGCAGCTGCTACACCCAACTTCTGAGCCAGTTCAGCTGCAAAGTTATCATGTATCCCACCAACACCAACGTCTTCTGTAGGTGAGTCTCCACCAAACATGTCACCTACAAAAGCATTAAAAATTATCTTTCATTGTTGACATACTTCCTTCCTGCAATGGCCATACATTTTAAGAAATAAACTGTAAAAATAAAGCAAAGGAGCAGAGACCCCTGTACCTTGTGTAGAATGTTTCTGATTAACTACTTCAGACAGACACAAAAGTCTCATTTATTCCATTTCTTATCGTTTTCTACCAAAATTTTAAAAGTATGAAAAATAATGTGAAAATTCAGTTTTTAAAAAAGATGTCATGCGGCCTAAGATACAAATCATCTAAAATACATAAAACATTTCATTGACCTCCTTTCAAATTCACAAAGAATCAAACTACAATTTTAAAAAAATTAAACATAAACATCTTGGACAAACTCCTAAGGCTCTGTCAATTGTAATACATACGAGTAAAATAATAAATCACAAAAGTATGAAACAGAATTTATCAACTTGCCTTCTTATTCTGTTGAGAATACAGTCCATGCTGTACATTTATTGCTGTAGAAAAACTATTCATTACCACTTTTTTTTTTGTGATCAAGTTTGTCTCTAAATGCTTGTGAACACATTAAAGTGTTCTGCTGCAGCTCAGACAGCCAGTCCTTTATGAACAGCTTCAGCAGCCATAGCAAGATTTGGTATGGATAGTAGTGGGCACGCATACATTATTGCTTCTAGGCATCTGACAACAGAACTTCTGCTCAATATTTTATTCCTTTTACCTTTGCATAATGTTTTGCTCATAAAACATGCATGAGAAGCTTTTAAATAGCTCTGGCTATTTGTTCATAAATTGTAAACAGCAAAAAGAAGCTGCTCTTACTATAACATTGACCTAAATTATATATCTGATTTGACATTTGTACCTTGGGCTGTTACTTAGCCAGAAAACTGCTAACATTTTAACATTAACCTTTATGGATACACAACCTGCTCAATTTCACATTAAATTCCTTAAAATATAAACAAAATATAATATACATTAAGTTTTCATTGAAAAATTCAGAATTCTTAGTCAGTATAAGTAGAACAGATGCTGTAAAACATAAATGCTAGAACTACAATGGACTGATACTGCCTTCCATTGCTTGGTATGATGCAAAACCTCAATGATTGTGAAGCCATCTCTCAATTATAGAACAGAAATTTCCTTTTCTCAATCCAGAGGGATAAGGATGTGTGCCTATCCATCACCCACATTTTATGTCCAATACATTTTCTGTTTAAGTCTACCAGTGTTTAGAGATAACTTAACAAATACAATGTTATTCATATATTTGCAAATTTCCAAGAAATACTTCAAAATATATATTTTTTATTGTTATTATTTGTAAATCTCTTCCCCTTCAATATATGAATAACTGGGAATATACTGTAATCTGAAAACAATGACTGGGAATGAAGATTTCAATCATATCTAAAAACTCTACATTAACATTTGCATACTGATCTTAACAGCCATGGCTGCCGTATATACTGGTAGAGTAGGAAGTAAATTTCATAGTATTGTGACGTATTTGCGCTATGCAGGACACCCCCCCAACCCCCGCCAGAAGTGACGTAACAGCAGAGCAGCTGCGTCAGGCAACTATTGTCGCAGTGACGTAACCACATAGGAGCCACTGCTATGGTAATAGGGCCAGTAAACACCCCCCCCCATGGTGATGTAACAGCACCTCCCACAGTGACATACTAGGGGACACTGCGGTTACTACATGGCAACAGGCAACAGTATAAGAGGCTGGCTGCGTGGCGTGTCAGACAGCGTGGATTGTGAAGCTGCCGAAGCCATTTAGTCTTCGGAGTATCCAATATCAGTTGAAGTCCAGCAGCTATGAGATGAGTTGAGTTGCATCGAGTGAATGGAAGTGACTACAGCAGGAGAAGAAATTGTGATACTGCAGATGGCAGTATTTGGGAAATTGTGAATTGTGTAATTGTAAGAGTGAGTGTAGAATAAATCCGCTAGATCCAAAACGGCGTAAATTATTTGTCGCGTTACATACCCAACACGTGACAGTATCTTAAGGATATATTAGATCTATGGAAAAGAAATATAAAAGAACTGACAGGAAACTTACTCTGAGCTGTGTTAGTAGCTGCAATGGTGTCATCTTCTGCTTTCTTCTGCTTGCCTGGTGCAGGACCCTCTTCAGTATCAGTCTCAGAGCTCTCACCGGCACTGACTGATGTCTGCAGTAATAAATGATGGTTCTGTTATGCCAAATGACCGAATTGCAAAATGTTATCAGACTGTTAAACAAGATGCAATATCTTCATACACCGTTGTTTGTGTCACTGCAGCACAAATATCCAAGTATCAAAGGTGACCATGGCTGTACAGTACTTGTATACAGATAAAATAGACTCAACTTTATTTCTGAATTCTCTCCATACAAAGTTCTCTATACGGCTGGGAAGCCATAAGAAAACTGTGACTGAATGACAGAGACATGAAAAAAAATTATAATCGTTAACAACTAATAAAAATAATAATCAGACAAACAATCATATGGCAGAATACTGTGACATTGCTACTTAAATGATATCCACTGCATGGTCACCCTCAATAAACAAGTGAGCCATCACTAGGCAATAGCTTGCCAATACACCAGCAAGAACTGAGGCACTGTTGGGAACAGTGTTTTACGAGGGTCAGTCAAAAAGTTCCCGGAATGGTGGTACAGCACTCTTAATAGTAGGACATATGGCAACGCTTACCTAATCACCTTCAAAGTGGGACACTTGTGCGCACACACACTTGCTCCATCAATCCTGCCATTGTTGGAAGCAGTGGTGGAAGGCTTCTTTTGGAATCTTCCGGAGTTCAGCCGTCGCATTCGATTTGATGTCCTCCATGGTTGGGAAATGTGTCTCCTTGTAGCCCATTTTCAGAGGAGGGAACAGCCAAAAGTCACTTGGAGCGAGATCCAGAGAGTACGGTGGTTGAGTGATGACAGGAATGTTTTTCTCTGCGAGGAATTGCTGCACAACAAGCGATGTGTGGCTCGGTGTGTTATCGTGATGCACAAACCGCTGTCCCTGCCACTTGTCGCACCACTTCCTCTGAACCGCATCGCGCAACCTCTGCAAAACTTGCACGCAGAAATGGCCAGTAACAGTACCAACTTCTTGCTCCAACTCTGCGATGGTCATTTTTCGATCACATCGAATCAGCTGTCGTGCTTTCCAATCATTTCTTCAGTTCTGGATGTTGAAGGTCTCCCGCTATGCTGGTCATCCCCTAACATCTTCTGCCCATTCTTAAACTGGGAGAACCAGTTGTAAACTGTGGATTTCTTTAGTACAGTATCACCATAAACTTGCTGCAGGACCAATAGCATCTCCGAAGCAGACTGTCTCAATTTGCACATGAACTTGATGTTCGCATGCTGTTCGAACTGCGACATTGCACCGAATGACCAACACTCATATCTAATTCAAACGGAACAGTAACGACACTGCACAGTGAAACCTGTCCAGACCTGTTGCGCCTGTGAGCAGACATGCTGAGCTTCCCACCACAACAGTGTGTGTGCTATCTTATTGCTTGTTCTCCATCTGCAGGGGAATTCCAGGAATTTTTGACTGACCTACGTATATGTGGTCCATAGTGAAGTTATATATGGAACACTCAAGCTTCAGTTGAGTTAGCTGTGAGGCAGTTACCAGCTAGTACAGATGGAGCACAGAAGCAGAGGAGAATCTACTGCTGAGAGCCATTACCAGGCAACGACTGGTGAAGACATAAAAGACTTCATAACTGCTGGAGTACAGTGATTTGTAGAGTGCGTAGATCCATGAAACTGTTATAGTTACCTGTAGTTACAAGTTATAAGAGTTCAATAAATAATTCAAACTGCCACTCCAAACCCTGAGTCCAGTCACTAACACATGATACACTTGTGTCAGAAGCGGGATAGAATTTGATTAACGGGATTGAATTACTGAACTGAATGTTGCATTGTATAGTTATATCGCATACTACAAAAATGGAACAAATAATAAAACGCCTACCGGGCATTACAAACTAAATGAACACCAAGATGGAGGCATGGCTAGAAGAGACAAATGCATGGCGAGATACAATAAAGGCCTGTCTAGGGAAGATAGAGGCCAAAATAAAGGTTGACCAAGAAGAGTGAGAGCTAAAATTAAAATTGGCCTGGAAAAAAATGAAGGATACAGAGATGGAGGACAATCAATAAAAGACAGAGGCTATAGCAAAGCACTATGAAGGGATGCCATAGACAGCAGCCATGCAGCTTCTTACTGCCCTGCAGGACCAGACTTCCAGTATTCTATGAATAAAGATAATGGTGAGTTTGCCGCAGGAGTTTGCCATCAAACAGCCGGCACAGCATGCCTTCCTGCACTATACAAGAACCATGTTCACAGTGACCAAGGCAACTCATTCAGCAGTGGCATAAGAGACCAAGGCATGAAACAGCGGATACTTTGGGAAGGCAAGAAGGCACTCAACAAGGCCCTCAGGCAAATTCTAGAGATAGAAGATGTAAAGCTGGCAGCCAGGTCTCTTATTAGGCTGCAGAAATGAGTGACAGGGCATTGTGGAGAAGCCGGCCTGCTCCCAAATGAAAGAAGATACCACCAACAGCCTACATGCCAGTGTTGGAGCACAGGCCACTTCTGAAACGACTGTCCCCACAAATTGAAAGAATAAATGTCAGTATTCTTATGGGATGCTCGTCATGCAGAGCCTAAAGGAGGGAGCAATCTGACATGACTACTTAAACACTGTCTTTGCATATCTGCTCAATAAGCAAGCCACTACAAGGCAATGGCTAGCCAACACACCAGCAACAATCAAGGTGCTGCTGGAAAGTGTTTTATATGTGGTCCATGCTGAAGTTGTATACGGTGAACTTAAGATGCAGCTTAGTTAGTTGCTATCATGAGTTAGTTGTGAAAATATTCGCCAGTTGGTAAGGATATGTGCATGGAAGTAGAGGAGTATCTCTTGCTGGGAGCCGTTACCAGGCGATCACTGGTGAAGACATAGGAGACTTTATGTTTGCTGCAGTACGATGACCTCTAGAATGCGAAGATCCATGAAACAGTTAGTTACCTGTAGTTACAAGTTGTTAAGTGTTCAATAAATCCAATTACCAATCCAAACCCCTGGTATAGTCACTAACATGTGACATGTTAAACTAATTTAAGGCAATTAGCTGGCAATCTGCATTGAAAAATATGGAAATTGCAAAAATGATAGGGATGAAGGGCAGAAACACCAGAGGCATAAACAAATAGCTGGAAGGCATTCCCAAATCCTTATAACAACACTCAGAAGCAGTCACTTGTCAACTATGCAGATTATGTTCCTGAAAAGCAGTATGGTTGGCAAGACCAAGGTCTTACAGGAAAGTGGGGTTAGAAGGAAAATGGTCACTGTTAACAATCAACAAAGCTATGCATTTTTAATAAACACAGAAGGTACTAACAACATTACCCACAAAAAAAAAAGACAGTAATATCAAAAATGGGTTCCAGATGCCATTATAACCCTTCCCCACAGCAAATGTATGTAGATCTCTTGGTCTGGAGGCCACTGGTGTTTTTTTTGGGGGGGGGGGAGAGTAGAGATACACAAACTCAAATACTGTGACTGATAAAACTGACTACAAATGGGAACCTGTGGATGCCACAACCAAGGTTCGTGAGGGACTGCTGAACATCTTTTTCTTTTTCATATAGGATGTCTGTAATTGGTTTGTTCTCGTCTTAATTAATTTCACTTTATTAGTTACAGAGCTTATTAGTGTCAAATGACAACACAAATTGGAAAGGGCCTGGAAGGAAGTAGTCAAGGCATAGTCTTAAAGGACTGAAGTAACAAGAAGAAATCACAGTAAGGAAGCTGTCTCTAGGATAAGATTCAAACTTTATATCATCTAGTTACTGGGGATTTTGTGAGACCAACAGGAAGCTTTCACAGCTCAGTCAAGAACCATCTGAAAAAAATATATGGTCATGAGTCCTGCAAGGCCCAAAATCAAGAATGACTGTGCTGACAAAGCCAGCAGCATTTTACCAGACCAGAGTAGACCAGGACCGCTGTCACTGCTTTGTATTCAGCCACCAGCCAGCAAGGGCAGAAACCACTGAGTATGAAAGCAATAAATCCCCATTGTCACAAGCTTCCTCATGCAACGAGTGGCGAAGAAATAACTAACACATGACAATATCTTCACCTCTCACCCCTTCCATCCTTTCCCTTATCCCATTCATTCCTGTAACTCCTACCCTCCTTTCTCCCACACACCTCTTCAGTCCCTTTTATATGTGGGTTACTTCAAAAGCCATGGCAACTAATTTTTTTTGGGCAAACACATTACAGTGAAGAAAGTTCAAAATACACTTATGAAAGGGCATGATATACCCCTCCGACTGGCTAAGTCAGATCAGGTAGATGTGAAGGGGCGTAGGTATAATAGGCAAGAAAAATTGAACATTATGGAATGACTGTTTTTTTATTCTTTAATCCTCAAAAAATTCAATTGTGATTAACAAATAAAAAATTCAATGTGAGTTAAATCTGAATTCTTACATTATGACTAGCAACCTTCAAAGTAGTCTCCAAGTGTACCAAGTACGCGCTGCCAGCGATGAGGAAGACAGCGAATACCATCAGCTTCACCATCTCCAAATCTTGTCATCTGACGCCAAACTGAATTGGAAATGTCCTCTTGTGTATGAAAGCGTTTCCCTCACAATGGCTGTTTCAATTAGGGTATTAAGTCATAGTCACATGGCGAAAGGTCGGGTGAACATGGTGGATGGTGTAGTACTTCCTATCCCCAATGTCATAAATGGTTGACACTGTTTGCTGTGTGGGCGGTTGCACTGCCGTGAAGGATGACAGCATTGTTAAGCAGTTCAGGACGTTTATTCCTAATTGCACAATGTAAGTTATTCTGCAGAAAGAACTCGTAATATGCTGCACTGACAGTTTAACCATGTGGAACAAAATGACACAGAATAACTACCTGGACATCGTATGCTAAAATGACCATTAACTTAACAGTGGATGGGTTTCAACGAAACTTGTGCTTTCACGGCAAGTCTGGATGTCGCCACTCAGCGGACTGCCGTTTTAGCTCAGGTTTATATGCCCTAGCCCATGTTTCATCGATGGAAATCATCCAGTTCAAGAAACTGTCTCCTTCAATTTCATATCGTTCGAGGTTCACACGGCTTGCTTCATAATGTGTCCACTTCTGAACCTCGTTTAATTCGTGTGGCACCCACTTTGCTGCAATCTTGCGCAGGTGTAAGTCTTTTCATAAAATTTGATGCAGTTGCCTGGTCAATCCCTGTATGTCTCTCTAACTCCTTCAGAGACCAGCACCTATCTTCCTATACGCACTGGGCGATCACGGCACAAGAAACATTGGTACGAACGGACACAGGGCGTCCACTACGTTGCAAGTCAGCACTTGCTTCTCTTCCACGTTGGAATGCTTCTATCCACCTTGCAACAGTTCTGTATGGTACAGCACAATCACCCAGATCCACAAGCTCTGAGTGACATTCAGTCACATTTCTGCCGCGAAGCACTGCTATTTTTGCGTAACAATGCTGTTCCAGCCGGTTAATGTTCATTCTCGAATAAAGTTATGATCACACTGAATTCGCGCTGGACTCGCTTCGTTGTCCTTGGACTTCCGCATCATCTAGCGGCATCATTAGAAATCAGACGTTGCTGTCTCTCAGCGGCAAATTTGGAAATTCTGGTCAGAGCTCTCAAAATTTCGGAAAAATTATGTTGCCATGACTTTTGAGTAACCCACGTATGTTAATTTGATCATCATTTCTCTCCTTGTATCACAGCAACAGCAAAAGGAAGTCTGGGTTCTCTGCATATATTAGCAAAGTGCTACAGCAGAATTGTAAATTTTCCAAGAGCATTACACAATTTAACCAGTATCTGGAAGATGAGCTCTCCTTTTGTAACCCTGTATCCTTTTGTCTTAACATAGATATGTGCAATACAAATAGATCACACATCTTAAATTTANACGGGTGTCTGCAAAATTTGTTCCTCGCTTGCTCGGAGATGACCAAAGAGAAAACCGCGTGAATGTTTGCCGCGACTTGAAGAGTGAAGTGCAGATTTCCCTAACAGAAAGCAAAATTTCACGCACACTCTTTGTTCCTTCTGGTCGGCCATCTCACTAATCGCCAAAGGGTTGAAACAGGAACGCACACAACAGAGCACCACAGACAAACCACTTAAATCAGACTGACACCAGCTCACTAACAGTCGCGGGAGACCCCCAGCTAACACCACCTAGCAGCACAACTCGTAACTACAAAGCATGCGCGCACAACAGGTCGTTTCCGGTTATTTTTGGGTCCCCCTTCGTATACAGCATATATATGACTGCCTACTTACTCTCATCCTTTTTTTTGACATGTTCTTGTGCTCAATATCCATCTCGCTCTCACTGTCACTGGACAGAATAAGATTCTTATTAACACCATCTTCCTCCGAGTCACTTAGTGAGCCCAGACCAACATAGTCATCTTCCATGAACTGTCGGCACCCAATAAGGTATGGCAATGCTCGACTCAGGTATGGATTACGAGGCTCCAGCACTAGGCGTCCTCCACTACTGGAAGAAACAGCATGTTATGCCAATTTTCACTTTATCTGGAATGATCAAGTCAAGGAGGACAAGCTGGAGAGGGGATACACCATGCATGAGGAGAAGAGGAATGCATATAGGGCTTTGGTGGGAAAGCTGGAAGAAAAGAATCAACTAGGAAACCTTAGACATAAGTAAAGAATAATATTAAAATTGATCTTAGAGAAACAGGTTTGGGGGTGAGGTTGACTCTTATTCATCTAGCTCAGGACAGGGACCAGTGACACGCTCTTATGAACACAGTAACGAACTTTCAGATTCCATAAAATTTTGGAAGAATCTTGAGCAGCTAAGAAACTGGTAGCTTCTCAAGAACAGCTCCATGGAGTTCATACATAGTCAAATAACAACAGAGAATAAGCAGCGGTTTGTGTTACATGAGCCATGACAGCTCCAGAAATAACAGCTGCTCTAGTACCTGCAGTATGACAATCTGAAGTTAATGTAACACAAAAAAAAAACTTCTTCACTCCATGGCCAGCAAACTGCCAGGTCAGAAACCAGAGACAAAGACCAGAACTTGAAGTGTGTTGCCTGGTCAGGGTTATCACACACCTTGAGGGGATCATAATAAATAAGTGTATGGCAATGGCAGAATAATGATTACCAAAGGAAAGCCAAAAAAAACTCGAAGAACCTACTACAGTGTCACTCTGTCCATCACGAGTCTCATATGAAGTCACATGGTACTGAACATAGGACTCCTTGCTGAGAAGCCACTGTTTAAATGCCTGAAATCTATCCCAGTTTATTTAATGATATGGGATCAGATAAAATGGTTATGTTTCATCAAATGAGAAATGAAACATGTGGCTGACTTGGCTATCTAGTATCCACACTACATAGTATGAGATACTAACAGCATCATTAAATGAAACATAAATAAAACACCTAGCACTGAACAATCATTATTTCAACTTTATAAATATAAAATCCCTGTGAACTCTACATCAAAATAACCTTTTACACTTACGACAAGAGAAAAAAAAAGTAAAGCTACCAGCGTAACAGGCCATGAAGGCCCACAGGGTTGTGAGATGTTGCGGGTCCCATATTATCTAGACAATCGGCTCAAAGATGGCGGGAAGGCTGTCAGCCTTCGCGCCAGCTGCGCTTTACTTCGCAGGAAAACTAATTAATTCCTGGTACTCATTTCTGTTAGAGGTTGAGTCGACCCCAGGGCCATAGTGCGACTGGAAGGAAACTAAAAAAATCCAATAATATCAGGACTTGAACCCGCAACCTTCTGGATTGTAGCATAGTGCCTCAACCAATTATGCTACCGCTGAAAATGACAATGCCAGAGTATATAAAGAATTAACTGAAGATACTGTGATATGACATCTAAAATTTGGAATAGTTGAACAAACAGATTCGGCCACTGCTAGGCAATGGAGCGATAAACACATGTGTGCGGCAGCGAATAAACATGGAACAATAGATGGATGAGGTGCTTTCTTGACTGTCACTGCTAGGCAACTGTGCGATAAACATGCGTCCATGGCAACAAACAAACATGCAACATTGGACAAGCCACTGGTAGCAGTGACTTCTACACAATTCATTCCAAGGTTATATAAGTAGGACCAACTAGACAATCTGTGGAGTCAACAGTGTGTCGGAGGTTGCAGCCAGTGCTTAGCAGTCAGTGTGAAGCTGCACTGTTAGCAGCCCTTACCTAACAACAACTAGTGAACAAACAGAAAACGTTACATGTGCTGTAGTTAAAGTGATCTTTGAAGTGTGTAAAACAATGAGACTGTTACAGTTATTTGTAGTTACGAGTTATAGGCATTCAATAAATCTGATTATCAACCCAAACCTCATGTCTAGCCACTAATGTGATAATATTTTAAAGTCAGTACCAAAACATAAGTTATCTCACCTCTCCTCATCTTCACTGTCACTTGCTGGGACCTCAACAGAGTCAAACATGTTGTCCAGCACCGACACGCCAAGGGCTAGAGCTTCATGTATCCGTGTCACTACTTCAGCTTCTTGTTCTTCCTTTGATTTGGGCTGCTAACAACATATAAAAATATGAAATTTACATTATACTAAGACAACAGGGAAAGAATATGAGCACTTATAACAAGGAAACAGTTTCAATATTCATGCAAGACTTGAGGTTCCCACAGCTGTGGTTATTCAAAGTTCTGTCTTCTAAGACATAATACCATGTAGTCCAGTGAAAGTCAACTAACATTTTGAAGAAACATATCACCTCCATCTTCAGGCTTTAGGGTTGAAGAGTATGCCAAGCAACAAACCAGTATTAAGAGGTAGCTAGTTACGTTCTTGCTCAAATGTTACTGAGCCTAGTATACACATCTCGTTAAACTGTGGGGCTACAGCACCATTTACTCATATAATTAATGCAACCCATCCTTTATTAAATATTTCTGAAGAAAAACAATTAAATGTTATGTTCTTACTCCCATATTTTAACAATAAATAGGTACTAATGTAAGTAATCAATCATGTAATCTGTGTGCGCTTACTCTCAGCTGCCCGATTTATACATATAAACACAGGGGTTGAGCAAAATAATGAAAACAGTACAGATACTGTACACATTTCTTTATTAATATAGTGTTGGGCCACCTTCTGCCTTCAATACAGCCACAATCCTTCTTGGAATGGATTCGTACAAGTTTCAAACAGACTATAGTGGAATTTTATACCATTCTCCTTGAAGAACATCTTCAAGTTGTTTGAGAGATGCTGTTCCTCACTCTAGTCTCCAAAAATGACCAGAGTGATTCAATGATATTCAAATCTGATGACTGTGGTGGCCAGAGAAGATGTAGAAGTTCACCTTCATGCTCTTCAAACTGTGACTGATGTGCATGGGTGCAACATTTTCTTGGAAAACTGCACTTTTGTTTGGACATAACATCTGGATCATGGGATGCACCTGATTATCCAGCCTGTCCACGTACTCACTTGCGGTAATTCAGGCATGATGGGTAGTAATGGAACCAACAGAATACCATGGTATTCCTGCCCAAACCACCATACAATCTCCTCTGTCCTTCACTGTTGGAGCCAGGCATTCCAGATTGTAGGCTTCCTTGTATGCCCTCAAAACAAACTCTTCCTGATGTAGGGAACAGCATGATGGACAACTCAACTGACCATATCACAGGTGCATTTCTAATTGTACGTGTATTTCTAGTTGTCTGATAGTTGTTACACAGCTGTTTATGTATCTGAGCATTTCCATTTCTAGCAGGGACGTAGTCTTAAAACAGTCCAGCAGGATTCGTTCGGTTTATGAACAAGGAATGCTTTCCTGGGAGAGGTTGTTAGCCTTTACCCAACCCCCTTAACTTAGGACGGCCCATGTTTTTCAGTCCCTTAGGGGGGCTGGCATCACCATGCATAAAGAGACTAGTCTACCCTTGGTTTTTCTGTAGGGGTTTTCCTTCCCTTAGCCACAGATTCCAGTTTAAAGGCACCAGACACTCTCCTTTCACCCTGCTCTGTCTCCCACATGTGCTCTCACCCAGAGGTCATCAGACAGCAGGGGAGCTAGGATTTGTGGACAGAGCCCTACTTAATAGGTGGCGTTCTGGTACTCAACAGGGTGCACCTACTGGCATCAGTGCGCCCCACCAGAGCCATTTACTAGCCTCTGACCCCCTTACAACCATATATTCACTCATTCATGGAGCTGTGCCCTTCCTGAGAAGCCACCAATTGTGCAGCTACTCAAGAATTTCCCAGCATTTCATGAAACCCGAAGGTTCATCACCGTGTTCAGAAGGGCCCTCCACTGGTCCTTTACCTAGAGCCAGATCAATCAACTCTTATACAATCCCATCCTATCTCTAAGATCAATTTTAATATTGTCCACCCACCTATGCCTTGGTCTTCCCAATGGTCTCTTTCCATCTGGCTTTCCCACCAATATCCTATATGCAGTCCTCTTCTCCCCCATTTGTGCTACATGCCCTGCCCACCTCAGGGTGCTACTCAGTTGTAATTTGTGTATGCACCATAACCACGGCACCAGAAATACACTCACGCACTTGCCACTGGCAAGTTACAGAAAACCACAGATGAGAACAGAAACACCTATATGACACAACCAAAAAGTGAGTTTTGTTATAATGCCGGAAGATGATAAGTTGCATATCTGAAGCACGGGCATAAACATATAAAATATTAGTTCCAACTAGTTTTCTTCTCTTCTGTTTTCATAACAACTTGGTGCAATGATAGTGTAAGTGTATTTCTGTGAGAGATAAACTGATGAGAAATATTATAATACAACATTACTGCTCTAACCTTTACCTCTTCCTCCTTCTCTTCTGAAGGCATTTCCTCCTTCTTCTCCTCCTCCTTATCATCATCATCATCATTATCATCATCATACACTCTGTTTTCCAAGAACTGAGTGTCTGATAAGCAAAGGAACTGACTCGTCACATTGCTCACATCCGTTGAAGTAGCCCTCAGCTGTTCCATGAGTGAATCTAAAGTCACTTCCATTACATGGGTCTGTGAAAGCAGGTTCTGAAATGCAAAACATTTACCGTGTTAATATTAAATAACTCAGAGAAATACTTCTTCCCCCTGTTCAAAATGTTGTGGGAATCTAAACCAAGTTCACCATTCTCATCTTTCACAAAGTTACTTCTAGGTTGGTAAACAATATTAAATTCATTTATTCCTCTATATAGGTCTCTACTGTTCTTGTTCTTACTGTTTGCTACAAACTCATTAATTTTGTCATCCACATATTCTTTTTTTTATTCCTGAAATGCCTGCTGGCTTCACAGCTTATATTATTCAGATTATCCCCATTTATTATGTTTGGCTCCCATAACCACTTCAAATTGGCTTCTTTCCTTTGATCTAATAATTCTGATCATCCTTCAATGAATCATTGCTTATGCTTCTTCAACTCATAATAACCCAGTAAAAATATGCATCCTTGTGCATCATAAATGCAAAAAACTCATATTACATAAAATAACAGACTACTACTATAGGCTGTGTTACAAAACTCTCACCTGCAAATCATCTTAAAACAATGGTAAATGAAAGCTGGATTAACTATTATTGTTTCAACATATTAGCAACATACACACTGAGAATACCTGAAGGCAATGTCATTGAAAAACACACAGTCATGCACACGTGTTAAAACACTTAGCTTCTAGCATCACTTTTCCTGGTGCAAACATTCAAACTTTTGGAATCAAAGAACTGTTTGCTTAGTTCGGAACAGAAGCATTTTTCATTTAGTATGTCTTCACGTTTCTAATCCTGTACTGTCAATGCTTTTAGACCTGGCATTTGGGTAGCATGTGAAAAAAGTACAGTAAGAAGTAAGAAGGAATGATCTGTAATGGCACTGTGGGAGGGAGGAAGGGTGATGCACTGTAACTAAGATAATCCTTATCTCAGTTAGTGGGCTTGACCATCTACACTGTGCATTCTACTGAGAACAGTTAAGTCTAATAACACAGACACTGCAAATGTGAGATGCAAAAATACTGAGGTCACACTTTTTCCAAGAGAAGTACTGATCAGCCTTTAGTCGTGAAGTAACAGGTGTAACCAAAAGATATAAAGGATAAAATACTGTAACGTGTATAGCTACATAATGACTCAGTAAACACATTAATATGCGGAACAATAGAAGCTTTATCTCAGTGAGCGAAAGTTTATTGCTTGTTGCTAGCCAACAGACAGCACACCAATGAAGCTGCTGGGTAGGAATCACGTTACTTGTTTTCTATAGGTACATGCCAAAATTTTATAGGGGACAACAAAGGTCGTTTCCAGTCAGTCATAGGCTGGAGATGCGAAGTAGAAGCTACATGGCAGTCGAGATTACATGGATGAGAACAGAGCATGTCCTTCATGAATTGTGAAGATTAGCTGAGTACAGATTAAGACAGAGGAGTACAAAGTGACTGAAGACAAAAAGCCCTCTGAGTGTGTGTGCGTGCGTGCGTGCGTGTGCGTGCGTGTGAGAGAGGGAAACAGAGGGACAGAGAAACAATGACAAGAGTTCTCAGTTCTTGGTGGAAGATAGCCGAGGGAAGTTTAATGTGTGATTTGGAAACTTCATGTGTGCTGTTGTGCAATGATATCTGGAGTGTGACTGTTATAGTTCCTGTGTTTTAGTTATGGTATCTGGAGACCAGAATATGACAGAAGGTGGAAGAAGAAGGTGAAGTGATTTGGCAGTGAATCAATGTGCTTTGGAGAACAAAGCAAAGTTACGCAGAGAGGGACTGTTATCTGGAGGGAGTTGAGTGTGGGAACTGTTATTATCAAGTGTAATTGTAATAGTGACATGAAATAAATCGATCCATCAATCCAGAGAACCCACTAATTACTTGTCCCGTTACCAGGTTATATGACAATATATTTACATGATTCTGTCTGTTTCATCCCCATTATAACAATATAGCTTGACACTGATGTTTTTTAATTTTCATAAATGGAACAAGTACCTTCCATGTTTATCTCGAAGCCATATGCTTTTGGGAAGGTTTCAAATGCTGTCCAACATTCTTATGTACTCGGGCACAATTCACTGATGCCTATGGAGGTGCAGGCGCCACCACACACACTACTACTAGNTAAAATTAAAAATCGGCTCAATTATATGTGGTTACGGAGGGCGCCAGAAAAATATACCACAGGGCTGATATAAACTATATGTATAAGAATCATTATTCTGTGAAAAACTGAAGATATGAAGAATGATGTCTTCTGGGATGTGGCACCATGCAGATCTTGTGTGAATCAACATTTTGGAAGAATGTGTCGCCTCCATCTTCAGGGTAGAAAAATCGACAAGCGAGGAACCAGTGTGAGCATGTGGCTAGCAGACTGCGCCACCAGTCGAAAACACCCAGATATATAAGAACAGAGAGAAGGAGAGTGGGCCACATGGGAAATCAATAGAGGAGAGTGGTAGGGTCAGTAGAGATCAGGAAGGCCAGACGAGCAGGTAGCAGAAGGCAGGCCACAGAAGGTAGAGGAAAATTGTTGGGGGTGGGGAAAAGCCAGGGCTACCAAGCAAGCATTGACCGAGTAGCCTCAGAGCTACAGCTGCTGAGCACATATTACTATGCACAGCCTTGTAGATCTGGCGTCATGCTCAGAAGGTTTCTTGAGGGTTATGAGAGGTGACATGTTCCTCCGAAACGTCGGTTCACACAAGATCAACATGGTGCCATATCCCAGAGGATGACATTCTTCATAGTCATGCTGTGAAAACCTCAAACCCTACATGTCTGAAGATATGTCTACTTAAACGGCTTTGGAAAATAATATCTACAACGAAGTTAATACTAAAGCTATAATAAGGATGAAATGTATAATTAAATGCATATTTGGTTCACACCACAAGTTTCAACAGATGCAATTCTTCACAAACTTCAATTTACCTATTTTACACAGACATATTTTAAGAAACTGCAACAGACAAGTTCCACATCTGGAACAGTATAAATGTTTTATGCATTTTCAAATGACAAGTGAAAGGAAGGACACTACACCTTTCACAAGAACAGTTCATACCTGAGAAAACTGTTGGAGGTGTCTCAGCAGGCCTGCATCTCCAGCCAAGTTCCAGCCTGCACTCTGCTGCCGCATCTCGTCTGTATTCCATGGCCTTTCCCATGATTTCACAGGATCCTCTGAATCCTCCTGAAAACAGCATATATTGTTACCGAGAGAATGAATGACTTTAAAAGGTCAAAATGAATAACACACTGTTGTCAAGAGACTACATGATATTTTGTCAAAATGAACCATGCACACTGTTGCTGACAGATTGAATGACATTATGATGTTAAAATGAATAGCACACACTGCTGCTGAGATACTGAATGAGACTGTATAAAAATGAATAGTGTGCACCATTGTTAACAGACTGAATGACATTACTGTGTCAAAATGAATAGCACACTGCTTCTGAGACTGAATTACACTACAGCACAATGAATAGCACACCCTGCTGCCAAGACAGTGAATGGCATTGTGACATCAAGATGTTCAGCACACACTGTTACCATCAGACTGACTAGGATGTCAAATGAAAAGTACACACTGTTGCTGTGAAACTGAATTATATTGTATTATAACAAAAGGAATAAAACATAGAACATGTGAAAATGGAAGTTATGGAAATAAAAATAAACTTCACAAAACTGAACACTTACACACTGCCAATATATATATAAAGAATTTAAATATGGGAAAATACCGACAAGATTATACACGCTATAAGAAACGGGTGGCGCATGCACGGGGACTGTAATAAGTAACACTGGTCCAAGTACAGGTAATTATGCTTCTAATGAAACTTTTCTCATGCTACTTTCCCAAAGTGGGAAATTTTGATTTGTTTCGTTTTGTTTCATCATGGTCCGTCACACTAACAATATTATGAAAGGTTAAGTAATTCGGTCCAGTGCGACTGATGGAGTTCTTTCTCCTTTTTACTATTTTATCCTTAACATGTTTTGGTCTAATAGACCACGCATGTCCAACACGTCAATTGCGATCAACCGGTCGATCACGGGATGATTTTTGGTTGATCTCATAGGCCTATAAGGAAATTATACGTGGAAAGCATGTAAATTCACTTGTAATATAATATGATTATATTCAGATTTTGAAGGGAAAATATGTGTTAAAGTAGTCTGTACTTTCAATGTACATGGTGCAATCCAAAAGTTCCCGAAATATATTAATAAAAACTATTACATCTTACCTAGATCTTATTCTGCACCATCATCTTCAAAGTAGTCCCCTTGGGAGCGCATACACCGATCCCAGCGTTTCTGCCACTTTTCAAATGCATCCTGGAAGTCTTTCTTTTTAGGGTGTTTAGTATCATCTGCGTTTCCGCTTGAATTTCCTCAACTGTATCAAAGCTTTGCCCCTTCAACTTGATTTTCATCTTGGGGAAGAGAATGAAGTCACGTGGAGCTAAGTCTGGCGAGTACGATGGATGCGGAACAACTGCCATTTTGTTTTTAGCCAAAAATTCCTGCACAATGTAAGCCATATGCGGTCGTGCATTGTCATGGTGGAGTACCCAGTCATTCATGCACATCAACGTTGTCTCCTCATGTCCTCCCTCAAATGCCTCAGAACATCACGAAAGAACTCTTTATTGAGTGTCTGACCAGGAGGGACGAACTCCTTATGAACAATGCCATCAATATCATAAAAACAGATCAACATGGACATAATGTTGCTCTTGACTTGTTGAGCTTTTTTTGGCCGAGGTGAAGAAGGGCTCTTCCATTGCGACGATTGCTGCTTGCTTTCAGGGTCGTAGCCATAAACCCAACTTTCGTCACCAGTGACAACCTTCGAAAGAAAGTTTGGATCCTCTTGAAGCTGTTGCTGAAGTTCCCTGCAGACTTCCAAGCGATGCTACTTCTGTTCATTTTGCAGCAGTCGTGGCATAAACTTCGCCGCAATCCTCCTCATGTTCAGTTCCTCTGACAAAATTTGTTGACACGTACCATAACTTAGTCCCAAGGTGCTACAGAGGTCTTGGATGGTCAGTCTACGATCTTGCAGAATCAGATCCCTAACTTTCATGACATTTTCTGGTGTTTTGCCCGTTGACGGCCGTCCCGAACAATCATCATCATCAGTCTATGTTCGGCCATTTTTTAAAACGCTTATACCAGTTGTAAGTTTGTGTCTGGCCTAAACTGTTTTCACAAAAAGCTTGCTTCAACATTTGGTGCATTTCTGCAACGGTTTTCCCAAGTTTGAAACAAAACTTTATACAGACACGCTACTCTCTCAGATCATCCATCGCAAAACCGCAAACTCACAGAAACACAACAATGGAAATACGTTCACCAACAATAAACCCAACCACTCAACTCGATGCCGCTTGCCACACTGATTCAAGAAGGATATGTGAGGAGACAACTAGCAGTATTTCAATGTACTCATAACCATTCGCGCGAAAAATTCAAATTTCGGAAACTTTTGGATTGCCCCACGTATGTTGCTTTTACAACAACATCGTGTGTCATGTTATTTTTACCAATATTTTGCTTAAAGCGAGGTATGACGATAGGAGGGGATGGTAGATTACTGGCAGTTTTGACACTAAAAAGTCAATCACAACCTGTTTGATGTTGGACATGCCTGTTATAGACCATCTTCAGAAGGATATCAATACAATTAGAAACCACTATTACAATATGTTTTGTGAATATTAATACAGACATACAATGTTATCATAATACAATGAGTACAAAATGTAATGTTTTTAACAACTACAGCAGCTTGCACTAATATGTTAAAATGTTTATAAATTACAATTAGTATGTTTAGAAAGATTTTGTTAACATTTTTAAACCAAACTGGATTGTGTCCTTTTTATTTCTTCTCTTTGAAGGAAGTCAAGCATCTACCACCTTCTTTTTCTGTTGCTTGGAGAATAGGATTCTTCAGTGTCGTTCTGTGATGTTACAGGCGCGCTGTGTTGTTATTTTGTTTGTCAAATGGATTAACATTTGTTCCTGTCATTTATATCTGTCAGAATCTGTAAGAATTGTATGCCAACTTAAATATTTTAGGTTTCACTGGTAAGAGTGTAGAAAATGGGTATGTATGTTGTTTGTAGGTCTTATTGTAGAAGCTTTCTATGTAGTAAGCCTGGTTGTGAAGCCCAACGACAAGTTTCTATCTGCAATAAATGAATATGATGTATGGGTTGTGGTGTGTGGATATTGGTATGCTATTCACATGATATGTATCTTTATATGATTGTACAATATGGTGTGTTTTCCTTGTCTGGGTGTGTATACATTCTGTGTCTTCTACACTGAGCGATGGTTCAATACAGATTGTCAATATTTAAAAGAAAATCAGTAGAATTCATGAAACAATTAGAAAACTGGTTCCTAACAAATAATCTCATAATAAATACTGAAAAGACTAAAGCAATAATATTTCAAAGAAGAGGATCTAGTTTAACTCATAGAACCATTCTGTACTTAAAAATAAAGAAATAACTTACTCATCAAATTTAAAAATTTTAGGTATTTATATCAAAAACAATTTTATCTGGGCCACACACATACAATATCTTTGCCATAAATTAAACAAAGCTCTTTATTTGATTAAATCCATATGCGACTCAGTAAGTTTACCAGTACTATGAAATGTCGTCCCATGATCGACCAGTCGATCGCAATCGACGCGTTGGACATGCCTGGTCTATAAGACCAAAACATGTTAAGGATAAAATAGTAAAAAGGAGAAAAAACTCCATCAGTCACACTGGACCGAATTAATTAACCTTTCATAATATTGTTAGTGTGACGGACCATGACGAAACAAAACGAAACAAATAAAAATTTCCCACTTTGGGAAAGCAGCATAAGAAAAGTTTTATTAAAAGCATAATTACCTGTACTTCGACCAGCGCTGCTTATTACAGTCATCATGCATGCACCACTCGTCAGTGTAGTTCACTTATAAACCCTCAGCCAGACAATGGGAAAGCGCCTCGCTTCCTTGTTGCCCAGTCATGTATACCGATTGCCTAGCAACAGTTGATGCATGGGCTTGTCTGTTGAGTGATGTCACAGCCTCGCAGGGAAGGGTGTTTACCGAGTGTTGCATAATGATAGGAGTGGGGATACGTGACGTCACTTGTGGAAACGCAGAGTTCACGTGACCCCTACTTCCTGTTTCGCCATCCACATCACAATATATATATATATATATACACACACACATGAGATCTTATACTTTTTAAAAAGGAACAAGATCTACATAACTCATTATTCTGACATTTGCAAGTGTAACACTAAAGGAAAACAGGATTTGTATGTACAAACAGGATTTGTATGTACAAACAAGCGACACTGTTCATTGTAAAATAAGTGTGATTAGCATGGGAATTAAGTTACATAACAGCTTTCCCCCTGAATTAAAAAGAATTTCAAGCTTTTAGAAATAAATTAAAAAGTTATTTATTACAAAAATGCTTTTATTCTCTGAAAGAGTATTTTAGTAACAATGATGGATGGTAGTCTAGTGGCTCAGACTGGTTTTGATGTGGTGTGTGTGAATACAGATGGTGTAAGTGTGTTTCACTTAGTGGAGGGTGGAGTCAAACTGGATCCACTTGGCACAGAGGCCACTGAGTTTGCCTACTGTACCTGCCCCAGGTGATTATGATGATGGAGAATTTGGTGGAATGAAGATTGGCAGGGGAAACTGAAGTACTCGGAGGAAACCTGTCCCAGCGCTGCTTTGTCCATAAATCCCACTTGGCCACTTTGTCCATCACAAATCCCACTTGACCAGGAAGCCAGCAACTAACTGCTTGATCTATGGCACAGCTGCTTGATCTATGGCACAGCTAAGTATATGTTGCTTTATATTGGATTGTTTGGGATTGTCATCCGCAGCTGCTAAGCTTCAGTGGGGGGGAAGATGATCCTAAGATGACTGTATTGTTCTCAGTCTTGTGTATCATTTTGTACATTTTTAAGAGTTGCTGACTTGTAGTGTTTTAGATGGTTTAAACTGACTTCTCCAATTGTACTTGTGTAACAGTTTATGGATGTAAATAAATTATGAATTATGAAGATCAGTAATTAATGACATTGATTGTAAAAAGGATAATTGTGGTAGAGGAAACATACACATTATACAAATAAAGTATAGCAGACTGAAATGCCAAAGGCATGTTATCTCTGTCTTTTACACTGTAATTAAATTTAGGCTGCCAATTTACTTCGTTTGTCAGCTTTCCATACAAGCGATGATGAATTCAAAGTCCCAACATACTAACTACACAGTGCATGGTGCAAGAAATGTTGACAGTTGTATGAATGATTGAATGTATAAGGGGTGGGCCTTCTTGGCCCTTGCACCGCGACCTACAGTGGTCTATTGCGCTTGATGTTGTATTCAATCTGTATTGAACCACCGCTCAGTGTAGAAGATACAGAATGTATACACACCCAGACAAGGAAAACACACCATATTGTACAATCATATAAAAAGATACATATCATGTGAATAGCATACCAATATCCACACACCACAACCCATACATCATATTCATTTATTGCAGATAGAAACTTGTCGTTGGGCTTCACAACCAGGCTTACTACATAGAAAGCTTCTACAATAAGACCTACAAACAACATACATACCCATTTTCTACACTCTTACCAGTGAAACCTAAAATATTTAAGTTGGCATACAATTCTTACAGATTCTGACAGATATAAATGACAGGAACAAATGTTAATCCATTTGACAAACAAAATAACAACAATCAAGAAACTCCCTCCTCCTGTGGAACTTGAAGGTACATTACCAACTTCACAACCAATGGACACTCCAGAACCATATCTTCACATCCTTTCACATCCTAATTCTCTAAGATCCATTTTAATATTATTTTCCCACCTACACATTTCCAGAGTCGTTTCTTTCCTTGGGGGTTTCCAATAGAAATCAATTATGTATTTCTCATTTCACCAGCATTAAGTAATCCTACTCGAATTATTACGTTTACTGTCTTGAAAGTGAGTAACAGAATCTTCGCTCACTGCAGTAACTTCATAAAATGAATACTGCTAACATCACAGCCAAAATGAAAAACCATACTGCTCTACTTTGTCTACTTCTCGTTAAATTTCCTATTACTGGAGTTCGAATAAAATAATTCACAAAAGTATGAAAATACCTTCACATCGCCAATGTTCCGCATCATCTTGCCATTTCTGACAGAACGGACGATTAGAACTGCTATGGGCGATTAAACTGCATGACAACTGCCCGATCTATTTACGATTACAAACCTACGTAATGACAATCCGGATCAATGCAGTAATGACGGTAGAAAGAAGTCACAAAAACATTTTCAACCACATTTGGAGCCCTAAACAAAATGTTGTTTGAATAGCCTGTAGTTGAAAATATAGTTATTTATAGCCTATTTTCTTCCTCCGCAATAACTTCACGCTTCTTCGATTATTAGCGCATATCTCAATAATGCACTCACAATAACAACGTTCCAAACCGCGCACTTACACGGAGCACTAAATTACTTATCGTATACAGCACTCGTGATCGCTCTTGATAAAAAATAAAGCGTACGAACATTCCGAACACAGATTCAGAAGTTACACGACATTGGTACGTGATTGTCATTTGTCACCAACGGTCACCAGTGAGAGCACAGACCAAAGACAGTAGCAATTTCAAGCCTATAAAAGGTTAAACTTTTATGGTGAGGGCACACCAAGGAAACTGGCAACCGCAATTTCCAAGAATTGTTTTCGGCCTGAGCAGCACAAATGCAGAAAACGACAACGCAACTAGCGAAAAGACTGAGAAACTCAACTTCAAGGCAGTGAACATGCCAGTCTTCACATAATTGTGTTGCTGCGTGGTTTCCTAGTGTCAGCTGTTCTATAACGCAATTCAGTGATCGTTTCGTTTGATGACACTAAAACTCGACGTAGCTGCTGTGTTCCCCAAAGGCCGAGGGCACACCAAGGAAATTGGCAACCGTAATTTCCAATAAATGTCGCCGATTTCAAGCAGGCAACTGGTTTCCTGCTTAGCAGGCGCACACTGAGAAAACTTATGTTAGATTAGTTGCCCACATAAATTTAAGTGGATATGTTCGTCCGGAGTAATGCATTGCATTTTTTTTAATTTAGTGCACTTACCTTCTGCAATGGAAGATAATAATACTAATCCTGTCACAATATGTGGGTAGGAACACACTGATTATTTCTTTCTCTCTGCTAGGAAACTTAACTACTTACTGATCATTTTGTTACCAAATGGTAGCAGATATATGTGAATGAGAGAATTAGTCATGATAATTGGAACATGACATTCATAGTTTACCATTGTGTAAATGCATAACAATGCAACAGTATTTCAAATGTGCTGCTAGTGTCAGTTATGATTTCAGAAACAAATAGCATACTTCAATTGTTGTCACTCACCACCATTCCAATTAAATGTATGCAAGCTTAGTCACTTCTGAAATGTGAATATTATTGAAGTATGTAAGAATGAAATTTAGAAAAAAAAGATATCTTATCAATTAAAGAGAAAGGAGCCTGGTGATCAAAACTGCTCTCAAATAGAGGGCATCTGGTCACCCTGTGTATGTACATATTAAAGAACCTGAGAACCAAGGAACAGATACAAAAATACAAAGATATTTTCCCCTTGACCATGAATTGTACTGCTAATATAAAGGCTTGAGTTATATAAGGTAAAATTGTCCCTGTGCTTAACTAATTAAGCACTACACCAGGATGGCACATTGGGGGGAGGAGGATGTATAGAACCACATTTTCTTAACCTGGGCACTAGTTGGTGGTGAGTGGTCAGCTTCACGTCCCGGCTGCTTGACCCCCTGGGAAAGAGCCCCCTGTACCCACTGGATAGGAGGTTGGATGAACCCCAGAGTCCCTCTGGACAACATGGCGAAATATATTTTTATATATTTCACAATTTTCATACAGAGAATATAACACAAACTAAATGTTCAAGACTGACACTAATGAAAAATGTTACATCAAAATCTGGCAAAGAAAAATGTTGAGGTAATTACTCTAAGTAATTTAGAAATTACTGGTCCAGTGATTGAAGTTAGCTTGTTCTAAAGGACCCAACAGGGTGTCTTCCACCCTGTCACCTGAGGATGGAGACATCCAGTTTCCAAAATGTTCTCTTTTTAGGGATACAAGATGATGGACAAAGTCCAAGAACCCAGCAATCCCAAGTGTTAATTTTCAGGAATTAATCTTTTAGAACTGAAATTGATTTCTTGATGTTCTCCCTGTAAAGGTAATTTCTTTTGATAAATGATATAATGATATAAACTCCATTCCAAGTGCAAACAATATATTATGTGTCCTTGATCTTGCTCCTTTACACTACATGTTTCGGCCTCAGACGGCCATCATCAGGTGTATAACACTCACGTTGCTGTCACACTGCATCCAGCCCAAAATTTAACATTAATATTGTAATTTCTTTCCATCATCAGTTTATGAACCGTTGCTTATATTAACCATACTCATACAAAATTAGTAAAATGTTAAGACAATCAAATCAAGGCATTTGAGATGGGCTAGGCATGTAGCATACATGCACTTAGGAAGTTAGAATGCTTATCAGTGATTAAGAATTGTTAGCAAATTGGTCATTCCATTACAATTATAAACAATGCAGTGGTATTCCATATGGTCATTTCAATCATCGGGTTGAGTACTATCAACATCACACTTGTACTGCAGCTCTTATTTAATAATTATTCCAATGTTTAATATTAATTCATTTCTCAATGACTGTTTGTATTTGAATTGAGGCTCCTTATTTGGTAGAATATTAACTGTGGAAAACAACAGCCTACTTCTTTGAGGCAAAATGTAGATCTCAGCCTCTTTGGAAATTTTTAAAACTACCATTCACTTCAGGAAAATTAAATGTTTCAAAACCTATGACAGGACTACAGAATAGGTCTCCCCTAAGGTCTATCGAATGCAAAATACCACAACACAGTAAACCCTCGGTAATTCAGATTAATGAAGCAAAATATAGCCACGAAAGACAAAGAAAATAAAAAAAAAATTAAAGAAAATGTAATAATATATTTAGTGGCGATCAAAATATACAAAAAAAAAATCACTGTAGCAGCACTGTCAGAAAATGAAACCCAGAGTCTCCTTCATCCAGCTCAAGCCAATCTTGGATATTTCCTTGTGTGGTTTCCGTATCAACAACTGCTGTCAACACAGTCTGAAAGTCCTCTTGCTCCTAGACGTTCAACTTTGAACATAATTTTTCATTTTTCATATTTCTATCTGAATTATCCAACATCTAGATTAACTGTAACCAGATTAGCGAGGGTTTACGGTATACATGGAAATGGGTGTAGTGGAATAGAAGTGTACAAAGAACAAACACCCACACTCCTCTCTATACATAAATACAAAATGTAGATTCATATCTGAGTGACCTTTAGTTACTCTAGTATTCTGCTTCACGACGTTATGGTAGGATCACACAAATCTCACAATAGGAATAAACATAAGGAATTAACATGCACTTAGGTAAAGTTATATTCTCATGAATGTATGGAATGATGTACAGGCATCCCATGATTTGTGAGGGTAATTCATACCATGAAAGTTCATAAATGGAAAATGATACTTCCATGTGTTCTACATCTAAAAGTTGCCAAACTCAGAAATATTGTTTGTTGTAGCGATAATTTGGAAACTGATTGTTCATAAAATGAGGAATACCTATATTTGAGTACTTAAAAAATGGAACACAGAGGAAATTTAAATAATCTATTCTGTACTTTTGGGAAATGGAAAACAGAGTGTAGTCTTCAATATCTACTCAGAGCTTCTGGCAAAATATTACTACAAATCACATAAGAAATAATAAAAAACAGTGAATGAATTTATCTTCTAACACAGCTTGTACATACCGCCCTATACATTCATATATTTACAACAACCTTCACTTGCTAGCTCATTCAGCCCTACTAGAAATCCAGACTTATATAATATATGGGAATTTGAGTCTTACAATATGCAGTAAAATCACAGTAATGTTTCCACATAGTTTCTTCTACATGTAATGTCTTTATGCACATTCATTCCATAAGTGAGTACATACCAGCAAGTTATGCCTATTTGTTCATGTGTACTAAACAGATTTTAACTTAACATAGTTTCTACTGAAGCCACACGAGCAAATCAAATATTTGAGCATATAGTTACTCTTTTCCATAAATCTCAAATTCAACATTTTTTTCTTTTATTTTCACACATTTATTATACATAATCTGCAGAATTTCAACAAATATATATGTTCAATAAGCACTGGTTTGTGAATGAGTTATGCCCAGTGGCATAACTCATATGTTTTCTTCTTCTTTTCATTCAGGTATCATTTTAATTCTTATATTGGGGTTTTATGCAGGTCTGTCTGGTACAGTTAGGATAGTGTATCTTTTCAGTCTATGTGTCGCTATTGTCTAGTAGGTTCCCTGCTAGTGTATTAGTATGGTTGTCTAATTTTCTTAAGTATTTGGTATTTTAATTTATATTTCACTGAGGACTGTGTTCATTTGTAGATCTTTCCTGTGGTTATGTACCAAGGTGCATTCAGAATGGATCAAAGTCGTGGATTCAAAGCGCTGTAGGATTTCAATGCTGAAATTGGAGGCTGTCCCCCACAGCTGAATTTCATAGGTCCATATGGGTTGGAGTACCGCTTTGTATAGGAGTTTGCTTTCTATTGACAGCGTCATCTTTTGATTGGCAAGTACATTTGTTTCGCTTTTCAGTTGAGCTGTTTTCTTTTGATGTGCCTTGCCCATGACAGTCTTCTGTTGAGATGCATTCTCAGGTATTTCACTTCATTTTTCTGGGGTAGATCAACATTGCCCATTTACACTGTCGGACAAGTTTGGTCACATAGGGTGAATGTAATATGCATGGATCTGCTTTGATTTATTTTAATTCTCCATTTCTTTGCCCAATCGTCGATCTTATTGATGGTGGCTAAGATTGGTCCTTTATAAAGATGAAGAGGTCCAGTAAATCTGGAGTTTTGTTGATATCTGGTGGCCAATAAGTTGGTCTGCCCATGGATAGTATATCTAGTTGCTTTTCTTGTATGGTTGGTATAGTTTACGAACTTTAGGACTGATTAAGTGGGAACCTCAGTGTTTGTGTTTCACACTGAAATCACCTCCATTTGTGTTCAGTTTTTTATTAGCAACAGGTGGTAACATTGTTGTTATATTAGCACGTGTTTCTATCTGCTGTTGTTTTATTGATGTATTTACTCAATTTTCATTTGGATACAACTAAACAAGTTCTCCCCTGGAATGTGAGCATGATCTTACTCAAGTAACTTTTTGGACATCTGTTATGATGCTTCATGCAAAAATTTGTTGCAAAATGTTTAATATGGTGGAGGATGTACGATGGGGTACCCAAAACAAACCAAACTAATTTTTTTGTGGGCAGAGCTTTTGTAGTACTGCGTTTTGCCACTATGAGCACATAGAGCTAACATTCCTGAGTCGATAAGCCGACTAACGTTGCTTCAGAAGGTAAGGACTAGTTTCGGCAGAGTTTATAGTGACAACTGTTTTGTGTGATCGTCATTTTTGCAATGGTTGATTTTTGTGAACAGCGTGCGGCGGTGAAATTCTGCTTTTTTTCTCAGGAAAAGTGGAACAGAAACTCTTGAAATGTTAAAAACGGCGTACAAGGACGATGCTATGGGGAAAACTCAAGTGTTTGAGTGATTTTCCCGTTTCAAAAATGGTGAAATGTCAATTGATGACAAACCTCGTTCTGGTCGTCCTTCCACGGCCCGAACACATGAAAATGTTGAAAAAATTCGTGAAATCATCAAGGAAGATCGACGATGGACCATTGAAGAAATTGTGGAGCTGTCGGGAGTGACTTGGAGCTCAGTTCGGCGAATTTTGACAGAAGATTTGGGAATGAAAAGGGTGGCTGTGAAATTCGTGCCACGAATGCTGACTGCTGAACAAAAACAAGGTCGCGTGGAAGCATGCTGTGCTTTGAAAGAAGAGTCCCAAAATGATCAAAACTTTTTTTTGTTTCCTCGAATGAAAAGACATGAAAGGAAAGCGTTTTGCTGATGTTGCTGAGGTGAAGGAAAAAACGACGGAGGCGCTGTCAAGCATCTCAAAAGATGAATTTAGACAATGTTTTGAAAATGGAATAAAAGACTAGACAGGTGTAGTAGTGTAAGTGGAGAGTACTTTGAAGGGGATTGAAGGTTTGTGCTTAAAATTTGAATAAATAAGTTTAAAAAAAAATAAGTTTGGTTTCTTTTGGGTACCCCCTCGTACGAAGAAATAATTTTTCTGTTTCATTATACCCCGTGTTCTTCCCCTGAGTTGCTGAAACCTGAAAACAGTACTCACTACCATTAATTCAGTTCTATAGTTATCCAGATTTTAGGTACAAAACCCACTAATTCAGTTGACTTTTGGTTCAGCAATGGAGGAAGAACTGATATCTGTGGTGGGAGAGGTACACTAAAATATAAAAAGTGCACCTGGAGAATGTTGTGGTCAGTATCTCTACTCCTGTTTATGGCTGCAGGTTTTACTCCAGATGAGGTGGGAGCTAGCACTATCAATTGGGCCCAAATGAATAGGCTTTCTGCTTGACAACAGAGACACAGTCCAGTCTCCGAAATGTTGTTTCAAATAAAAACAGGATGATAACTAATGTCCAAAAAAGCCAATCACTCTATTAATGTGTTGTAAAAACTTTAGGAATTAACAGGATGCAAGGGACTATAACAATCACAGCATTGAGAAACAGCACATAACTACCACAATATGTGATAGTGAACTGAAGAAATATGCCAAGACCGAGCTGCCTCTAGCATTACTGATCAGGTACCAAACTAAAAGACGGACGAGGCCGCGCCATAGCTCAAGCAGTTAGTCGCTTGCTTCCCAACATGGTGGCCTGGGTTCGAGCCCGGGTCTGTCAAGTGGGATTTGTAAGGGACAAAGTGGCACTGGAGCAAGTTTTCTCCTAGTACTTCAGTTTCCTCTGCCAATCTTCATTCCACCAAATTCTCCATCATCATAATCACACAGAGCAGGTACAATAGGCCAATAAGTGGCCAACGTGCCAAGTGGACTCAGCTGGGCTCCACCCCTCAATATGCGAATTAAGAAAAAAAGGGGTGGATGACTAATGAACTCATAGGTGACTGGTTAGAAGTCGTCTGGAACAGGAGATGGAGATTTTTCTGAGAAATCAGGGAATGTCTGTGATGGAAGTATTCAAAGGTCATTTAACACGGCATATCAACTTGTTAGGCATGCCTTGAATAGTGACCTTGTGGCCATATGTAGAAGGATAACTTCTAGCTTTTGGCAGAGGATCATGTGCTGCCACTGCCAGAACAATAAGGAGGTNATGCCTTGAATAGTGACCTTGTGGCCATATGTAGAAGGATAACTTCATAATTATATGGTCTATGGAATAAGCATGTTAAGAATCATTTGAAAGAACTGTATTTTCAATAGCTTTTGGCAGAGGATCATGTGCTGACACTGCCAGAACAATAAGGAGGGCCAGTGTGGAACTTCTGTGCCAGTGGGTCAAGACCATGGCAGTGGATCTCTCTGGAAGTAATATTCAAAGGATTTAAAAACTGTAGTACATCTTAGGGAATGGATGGATTGGAGGATGAGCAAGAAACTGGGAATTGCAAAGACTCTGAAACTGAGTCATAGATAGAAATGGTGAAGAGAGTGAAACTGCTGAAGCTAAATAAAGGCTAACTCGAAGAAGGAAACTAATATGATGACTTCTAGTGTTTATTCTCTTTCACGCATTTGTAATAAGTTTATGGAATTAATTCATGAAGTTACTTATCATATGCAGATATGTTTCCTAGTACAGGTTCTTCTTAGTAATTCAGAATAATCTTCCACTTGGTTAAATACAGTAGCACAAAGAAAAAAGTGGTTAGCATTATCAATTATTAAAGTGAAAAAATTGGCCAACCAGAGAAAATTCTCTTTCACATCTCATTGCCATAATTTTCCCAAATTTCTGTTTTGCACTAAAAGGCCATTCTCACACATGACCAGTAAAGACGTTGTCATGCACTGCCCAGATACTGTGCGTTCTGGGATCTCCAGCCAGCATTCACTTTATCTTAAGTGTGCTACCAGTGTCACTTTTCTTCACACAGACCATGCCAGCCACCTAGGGTTTGAGCAGAATGATTACATGGCAGCTAGTGCAGAACACCTGAGCTAATCAATAAAATGGTGCTTAAATGAGTGCAAGTGTACCACCAACGGCCAAAGAACAAATAAATGTGTTTACAAAGCTGATGAAAATTAGTCTAAATTTATTAAGATTAACTAAAAATGTATTACATGTTTATGAATTGTATATACAACTGCTGAAGTAATATCTATCCTTAAAATATTGTACTTGGGATATGAAATATACAAGTATGAATTCTTAAAATTATAAATATGAGGAACACTTCATTGCCTTCCACAAATCTACTACTGATTTGAGATCATGTCGTAAGCCGATTTTTAATTTGTAGGCAATGTACAAATAACAGACACTGTTCACACTTTACTTCTACATAACTTGCTATGAAGTAGTGAAGTAACACAAAATCAATATAAAACATTCATTACCACAGCTACAAAAATCATACTTTTTTTTTGTCAACAGTCACAGAGAATTCGCCATGAACTGCAAACAAACAGTTTCAATTGGCAACATTGTCTCAAGTCTTATACATTATGTATCTCTTCAGAGTAAGTATCAGAGTATTATATTACAATATATTTACAGGCATAATATACTGCATGCAGATGTTTCATGAACTTACACTATGTGCTACTTGCTACTCCTATTCTAACATGAGTACAATTCTACTATACACAGAAATGCTATGCTGAGTAGTGCCACACTCTATCACACAACTAAGATGTAATCAGAACAGTGCATATAGTGAAATACCATACTGTAGTTTGTTTCGATTTAGTATAAGACATTTTTGACCTTCCAGAATTCACACCTCAATTTAAAAAGTACAGTGGAATCACATCTAATGCAGTGTTATGTTAAAAAATGGTGCATAAACTCAAAATTGGTTAGAATTACCTTTAAAAATCCCTTAAATTACTGATAAGTACTGGCTTTTGTATATAATGAGTACATATACAAGTAAAGTATACAGCAATTTTATTTTCAGTTACTTACAAAACAGAGAGACAGACAGAATGAAAGAATAATAAAAGTAAAGGTATCCCTGTAACAGGCCATGGAGGCCCATAGGGTTGTGAGATGTTGAGGTTCCCACATTATCTAGACAATCGGCTCATAGAAAGAATACAAAAGGAAAATAGTAAACCTACAGGTAGTCAGGGCTTGATGTCAATCCCAGAAATGCTGGGCCGGGCTTGGGTGACAGACATGTCAGATGAATAACTTTTTACTTTTCTGGCAAAAGCGTAGGATTGAATTCATGTAACTTAAACGTGTGTACGACGTGACTCCACTGTAATGTGACTGTGGTTCATGCAATAATGGATATTCATGTTTTCTCCATGCAGGAAACAATTCCTACAGTATCACTGTCTATATTTCATGTCATTAACATTTCAGAAATTAATTTAATATTGTTATGTAAGCATACATATTGCATAGGAACAGTTTTTTTCTTGCCATTACTTCTTCTAGAAATTAATTTCATATTATTCATTATATAATTGTAATTACTTGTGTATAAAAAGTTTAACTATTTCTGGGGGGACAGTAAGTGTTTTGACATAATTTTGCACTACCTCCAATTAAGATGACATAAACTAAAGTATTCCTGCATTCATCAAATAGAGAAATCTCTGTATTTGGCTTAATTGCAACCTGAAAGACTGCTGCACACTGTTTCACACTTTGCAAAAAATGCTTGAATTACTTGTTATCAGTTATCCTAGTCATAGCTAAATGCCATTGACCAAATGCATTTCAGTAGTTCTCATTTAATGCAATATAGTGTATCAAAAGTGAGTAACACAACATTCAAGGCTCAAGCAGTTAGTCGCTGGCTTCCCAACGCGGCGGCCTGGGTTCGATCCCGGGTCTGGTCAAGTGGGATTTGTGGTGGACAAAGTGGCACTGGGGCAGGTTTTCTCCGAGCACTTCGGTTTCCCCTGCCAATCTTCATTCCACCAATTGCTCCACAATCACCCACACCTATCGTCTGGGGCTGGTACAATAAGCCAGAAGAGGCCGCAGTACAAGGGACTTAGTCCCACCCCACTAGCAATAAAAAAAACACACAATATTCAGCATTTTAATTTAAAAGAATAAATGTGATGTCCCAGTTCATAGCAGCTACTTTCACTGGATGCTAGGAGAGCTAAACAACCAACTGTATGGCTCACATACAGTGGTGTGATATCAGAAATGTAATTTATTGCAACATATGCCAAGATTAGAGGTTCTCGAGTCAGTGATCATCAACAATACTGTCTTTTGAGATGTGGCACTATGTAGTCTGGTAGCTAATGCCAGTGTTTCAAAGGGATGGGCTGCTTCCATCTTCAGGCTAGAATAGTTCCCTCTTCTATTCTGAACATGAATGCAAAAGATTACTCTAAAATACTGGTTATAATCTACCAAAACTACATGGTATCACATGACAGAAGATACTAACCTTTACCGCAATATATGCTTGTATCAAGACAACATTTAACTTCAGTTTTTACATACATCCATGTCCAAAATCCTGTACAAATGTTGAATAAAACTGAAATTAAAAAAACTTCAACTACAGGAGTACTTTGTCTGCCTGATGCATATAAATCTTGTGATATGAGATGAATGTGATTCAGTTTGCAGTTTATCATTAAATAACACATGCCTTTAAAAAATTATGATATAAGAGAAAGATAAGCAAAGGACAGACTAATAGTCAGTACGAACTTTAAAAACCAAGGTTTAAAAATCATAAAAAGAACTGCAATGCAATAAAAAAGCAACAAATCAACATGGGTAACATATGTTACTTTTCAGGAATTTATTAACTCTTACCAGCTATGAAGTATTTTTTAGGGGTCCGTGTACTGTGCAATGCACCTAGCAAAGCACTGCAATTTTTCTATGTTAACATGCTTATACCATCAAAAACAAGCTGCCAGACATGTAGCAGTGGGATGTCTAAAATCCCCTATTGCCTGATGAAAAACTGTTACATCCAAATGAAAATATGGCCACCACCCCAGTTCCTAGATAACAAAGCTAAAAGCTTTAATTTCTAAAATGACAAGGCATGACACTCACCACATGTCTTAGCATCTACCTTGTGTTTGACCCCCCCAGGATATGAAACATCCACTACACAGCCAATGGATCAAAGAGTAATCAAGGATAAAATATTTTTGGAAGTAGCTTCTGTCTACGCTGCCGATTCAGCTTATAAAGATTAACATCATCAAAGTTTCTGTTCCTGATTCTATGCATTTTCTTTTGGCAGAATCATGGGACTGTTTCTCCAAGTGTGTTAGTAACTCACTTCTAAAACATTGCAAACTTTGAGCACAGTCAACGAGGTGAAAATAAAGCCAAAAAGGAAGAGAAAGAGCTTGATAATAGTAGATTAAGGACTATGACAATATTTTGCCTTGTGCACTTAAGCATCAAGGGCATTTGTGGTGAAAACCAGCTCTACAGCACAGTGGCTACATGGAAAGCACAAATGCCATGGCAATATATATAATGGAATTTGCTCTGAAATGAACCAAGCAACTGATGCTGAAATTTAACGCCCTATAGAATAAGATGGAGGAGGGAAAGGAGGAGGAGAAAAAGAAGAAATGCGGAACTCTATTTATTTCTTCTAAATCTTAATACTTAACAAGATTTTTGTACTTATTATGTTTACATATGAATAAATGCAAGTACACCAAGAGTTTTGGGACTAAATTTTTTGTACATCAGTATTTTAAATTTTGAATCAAAATGATATACTAATCATTGCCTGTCATATTTTCAAACCTTCAGTTTCGGGCTTGGGTGCTGAGACGAACTGATCGACGAGTAACTCGACGAGGTTCTACAGGGGAAAAAAAAGAGCATATTTAAAAAGAAGATAAAACCCTTTACAAATGAATGCCAACAAATTCTTGGAGGTGAGCTCAGATCTCTAGTATCAAATTTAATAATTAAATTATACAGTTAATCTGATGACTATGGTATGAGTTCAAATAAAATAAAATAAAATATACACACAATATGGTGATAAAAATGAAATGGCCATGATGAAGTTTTAGACGAATGCCATGTCACTGACATCTAGCTAAGAAACCAGCTTCAAATTACTCCAAATACTACACATAAAATCTTCAAATCACACTTTAAATCCTCACAGGTCGACCTGCTGTATTCCTCTGTACTCTTCATTCCAATTTGTTCCGTTCACATACTTCTGCCGCTACTATTTCTCTCTGCCAGCTTAGGAATTCCGCTCACTTATACAGCCAAAGAATGGACATCGACCAACAGTAAACACATATCACGTGACCCATACCCACTGTTGTGTGATGTCACTGCACATGCACAAGTGGAAGGTTACGCAGGAAGCACATGTCATGTGATAACCACTTACTTTTGCTGTGTGATGTCACCACTCCTGCGCAAACTGCCGGACACACGGAAAACACAGCTTGCTCTACTGTTGCATGCACATATTGTGTTTATAGAGATGTTGCCTGGAAGCGAGTTGATCAAGTACGCCGCATTATTAAACATTATTAAATTGACCATACATCATTACTCACCTGATACTGGAGAATCCAAGCAGATGAGATCCCCTGTTGCTAGTGGCATAACAATATCATCAGCATCCAGGCTTCCTAGCAGGCTGATTCTTGTACTGTATCTCCGCTCTGGCCCTTTAACAGATCACTGATCATTACAGAATACCCATCAGTTAAACCACTGCAGATTACCACCCATTTGGCACAATGAATTCCAATCAGATGTAGCTGGCTGAGTCGGCCAATTATTTGCAATGTGTTCATGGTGCCAATATATATCATAGCATAGCATAGCATGGCATGTTACACATCATCTTGTAGCTGAAGCGCTAAATTACTGAATGCTGCTTGCTTTAGTCAAGTTGATAAATTGTAACACTTGTAATTGTTTCCTAATTATATATCTGTACTCACCCAATAGCTTCAATGGCAAGACAACACAGGTTTTGCATAATTTATAGGTGCCAACATTTTTATATTATTAGACAGTAGAATTTAATTATCAGAAGATGCAAGCCGAGTTCTGTTCAGATGTCAGCGGCAGATCAAATCTTGAAAATATTATGAAGAGTAATCAAAATAACAGGCCATGCCATAGCTCAAGCGGTTAGTCGCTGGCTTCCCACCACGGCAGCCAGTGTTCAATCCCGGGTCTGGTCAAGTGGGATTTGTGGTGGACAAAGCAGAGCTGGGGCGGGTTTTCTCCGAGTACTTCGGTTTCTCCTGCCAATCTTCATTCCACCAAATTCTCCATCATCATAATCACCCAGGGCAGGCTACAATAGGCCAATCAGTGGCCACCGTACTGAGTGGACCCAGTTGGACTCCACCCCTCACTAAGCGAAAAACGGAAATGACAATGAAGTTAGTGGTGTCAGTGGACCACGTAGTATCATATTGTAACATGTTTAGACATTGAATACGCCGTAGAGATCATTAATTGGTTTATTGAACGATCTAGAAGTAACGGCTACAATTACTTATCACACAGTTGCGGGGTTTCACACTTTATAACCCTAATTGCATTAATCTGTTACCACTGTTGCGGGGTTTCACGATTTATAACCCTATGCGCAAATCAGCTCACTCTGTCTTCAGTAGTCTACACGTTTACAGTAGGGGAGCTCCGTATCACTGTATCACACACTCCCAATTACACAATTACACACACGTCCGGTTCTTCTTTCCGCGACGGCTGCTATACTCCAACTGTAGTCGGCTGACTGGAGAACTGTTGATAACACATTGACTCATTGGCTTGCTCGGAACTCTCGGAGGTAGCTCGAGGACTGTCTTCGGCGATGGCCACGTTACAACTCGACTCGGCGACTGTTACATTACAACTGACTCGCAGCCGCTGTGCAGCTCACTTATGTAGCCGCAGTGCTTGCCTGTTGCGTAATAAGTGCCACGTCATCCTGTTACGTCACCGCTGTTGACTCGCGTTGCATAGCTACCAGGCTGCGGGGGCTCGGCTAACTTCGGCTCCGCTCGGCTCACTTTGGCTCCGCTCGTGACGTCACCGCGGGGAGAGTGGCGGGGTGATGACTCGCCTATTACGCGAGCGCTACGTTACCGCCACGCGCCGCTGGGGAGGTAGGGGTCCTTCGTTGCGCAACATGTCACAATATAAAGAAAAGTAAAGGATGGCACATGAAAGTGGGGAATAAAACTCAAGAAGCATAAAAAATAGTTTCACCAAAACATCTTGTTGAAAGGCCAGGCTGAGTAGACAGTTGCTACCAGATCCAAGCCCACCTGATATTCATAACAGAATGGCCCATGATGCATTCTGGGATCAAATAGCTATTGAAACTGACAGATACACATCTCAGTTCTACGGCAGTCACCCTAGCTCAAAAAATATATCCTTTCCCACTTCATAAAACTTAAAAAATAGTGGGGAATCATGGCCAGCCAACAATCACCAGCCAGAAAAATTCAAAGCTGTGTATTATCCCCAAGAAAATCTAGGAACTGACAAGTTATGAAAGATACAGAGGTTGAATCAAGAAAACCACAGAAAGACAGCCACACTTGGGATCAAAATAAAATTTGTGAGCTGACTGATGGATTCTGTTAGGCTTTTCACAGGGAAGAACCAATAAGAAACTGTAGGAGAAATTAGGCAGTTGTCCTTGAACTTATGGTGATATATATGTCAAGGGCACACCACTTTTGTTGCAACTGGTATATTAATGAAATTAATGGAAAGGAAGACAAATGCAATTGGCAATGGGAAAGTAGACAGTACTTTACTCCCACCAAATGCTTACTCTTCAGTGGATGGACAGAAATCCCAGCTAAGCAACTTGTCCACATACTGCAATGAAGCAGGGATGACTGACAATGAATGACACAACAGAAACAGCAATGCTACAATAAATGAAACTGAACCCAGTTCTTCACTACAGCAATCAGCAGCTTTCACCCATTCCTATGATGAGGAATGCATAATGGCATGAGGAAATATATCTCTGATTCCCCTCCATTGTATAAGCAGTTCAAAACTCGATACTGGAACTGAATTGTTCATGTCATGGAGATTCAGGACGGTGTAAGAATCTTACGTGCAGAATAAAATGCACAAAAATTATAAGTAAAGTATGCGCCAAAACTTACAGTACTGAAATAAAAAGATGTCCTGTTGATACCACTGTCTATTCATATGAAGGCCCCTTCCACAACAGAACCTTCTGAAATCCTGAAGAAATGGTCTGATCACCATGTCATTGTAGCATTTTCAGGTGATGGTAAGAGCATTGCCTTCCTCATCCTCAATGAAATAGGGGCCTAATATACCGTGTGCTGAGACGGCACATCATATTGTCACAAGTGTAATACCGTATTTATGCATGTATAGGCCGCAGCACAATTTTCAGACAGAAATTACAGAAAAAATAATTTTCTTGGAATATTATTTCAGGAGTAGAACACTCTGTATTACTAATTATGAATATAATTTTTTTTAAATGAAGTGTGATTTCGAATATTTCGAATATAAGCCGCACCCCAGTTTTCCTCTTGAATTTTTGGCAAAAAATGTGCGGCCTATACATGCGTAAATACGGTATGTAGCGGTTTCTGGACAATACCATCTGGCCACTCAAAACCAAGGAAGCGAGTTGTCTAGCGACCACTTCCATATGAGCAGAAATAATACTCAACTATGAATACTTTTTCCTCCGCTGAGAGACCCATTTCCAATAACAACTGCACAACACAACTTCCTTTTCATTACTGGGAACACGTGTGGCTGGAGCTATGCTCTGTCAACAAATGAACATGCACGTTCGAGATGCACGAGTTTCAGTACTGAATATTTTGGCACATACTGTACTTATAAAAATGCCTCCATTTGCTGACAGCTTTAGGATGAAACCAATCCACAGTCTTATCCAAGATTCTCAAGCAGCCTGACCTCTCACAGGGGAAATCATTAATTTACCCAGTGCTTTATCTTTGTTGTTGGAAGGGAATTATTTTTTAATTTTAGTGTAATGATGCTAGAACATCAAGGTATATGATTTTTAAAGACGTGGTTATGCATAGGGAGTTCAAGCCTTAAACACTTTTAATATGTGGTCTGACAATAAAGTTCAGGAACTCATCATGGTAAAAGTGCTACACATCTCATTCCTAAGTATGACTGTGGTCACCTTCCAAGTACGCCCCTTGGGAAGCTATGCCAGCACATAATCCACACTTCAAAACAATTCTGGAACTGGTTTTGTGGAATGGCCTTCAGAGGTGCCATCATATTACTCCTCATGTCATCAAAATGCCTTCCTTTCAATATTTCTTTTATTTTCAGGAACAGAAAAAAGCAGTGGGGGCTAGATCCAGTGAACAAGGAGGGTGTTCAAGCACAGTTATTTGTTTACTAGCTAAAAACACCCTCACAGACAGTGCCATGCGAGCAGGTCTTTTGGAACCATTTTGCACACACCTTCCTCATGTAAGATCTTCAGTTATGATTTTCCTCCTGTTTTTCTGTCGATGTTCACTTGCTCTGCTATGCTCCTGACAGTCAGCTGACAATTGTCACGCACAATTGACAAACTTTTGCAATGTTTTCTTCAGTTCTGCTCATTGCTGGATATTCTGATCTCTCTTCGCCAGTAACACTTTCCCTTCCATCAGAAAAAACATGTCACCCACTTATAAACTGCTGTTTTCTCCACAGGATTATCCCTGTAAACTTGGCATTATCATTTCCCTGATTTTGCTTCTTCTCTTGCCAAGTTTAACAAGAAATTTAAGGTTTGTTCATTGCTCTAACTCAAGCTCCGACATTCTCGTGACGGCATACCAAAACACACTCAGACAATAATAGACGCCATAGATAAACAACAACGCAGATGTAAAATGCTGATATGCCAGCGTCATCACACCATACTGAGGGTTCTCTCCGCTGCTGCCATGGCAAAGACATGGTGGCAAGTTTGCGAGCTTTATTGTCAGACCTCATATATACAAATGCAAGAAACTTGGGAAGAGAGTAGAAGCACAATTTTTTAATCAGGATATTTTCGCTTTCTCTGTCAATATTTCAATATTCATTCATTCATCAGTAATCTGTCAGACGACAGGTCCATAGTTTCTTCCAAAACAGTTCCTCCACTTAATGTGATCTAGAGCTTTCTCCTTCAAATAAAAATATCCTCTTCTGTCCCCAAGGTCATCCAGCATCATCTTATGTCTTCTGGTCACTTCTATCCACCCCTCTGTCTTCACATACATGGTATCTCTGTTTTTGGAAAGAGACTATCCAGGAAAAGTGATAATGTGGTAGTTTTTCCATTTGCTTTCCACATCGCAGTACAACAGCCGTTCAAACCACTCTGGTCACGCCTGTTGCTATACGAACTTGAACCATCTCGAGCATCATTTGCTCTGTGCTTCAAGTCGCTGCTGATGACGCTGCTTCCGGCATCAGTTTTTGGTTTTTGGTCTCTCTCTTCGTCTGATGCCTACACTTTGACCTGTCCAGCAAGGGAGGCCCTGCCAGTAGCTACGCTACCGCTGGTATAGCTCTCAGGGTCCTTGGCATACTCAAACCCCCTCACCGTGATAAGGTGGAGACACCAACGGGGGGGATTTAAATATATGGTACCTAAAACTTTAAAATAGTAATGCTCATATTATGGCTATGCCATATTCCAAGTGGTAAGTTACCGGCTTCTCACTGTGGCAGCCCAGATCCAATCCCAGCTCAGATCATGTAGGATTATTCATGGTGGACAAAGTGGCACTGGGACAGGTTTTCTCTGAGTACTTCAGTTTCCCCTGCCAATCCTCATTCCACCAAATGCTACATAATCATTTATCATCTGGCACTCATATAATAGGCCAATTAGTGGCCAACAATACCAAGTGGACTCAGTCTCAACCCCACTCCACAAAATAAAATTTAAAAATTAATACTCAGATTAAAAACAACTGAAATTCCTAACTGGTGGAGGGGGGATAAAAGAGACAGATATGCATTGAGGATGTGAATCACATTAAAAAAAACTCTACTGCAGTACTTGTAAATCACTTTAACAGCTTTCCTGATGGGATTTGCAATGGAATTACTGCTTTCTGGGACATGACACTGCCAGATCTCTACTGGTGTTTCAGAGGAACCTGCTGCAACCATATTCACTTTCTACTATCCAGATGAAAGCAGCAATGTCTTGAGGATAAAAAGCATCCTCAAGATGCTTGGTGATGATTTACTAGACTACATAGCATCTCATCTCAAAATACAGTAATCTTTATAATCAGTGCAATGAAAACCTCAAAATATACATACTGCCAAGATTACAGAGAAAATTTAATATCATTGAGGGTACTTGTGTTAGGTGCAAGATAAGATAAAGAAAAGCTACATTTTTACACGTTCTGCTGGAATGTTAGCGATATCAAAACTCACTTTGTGATTGAGAAATATATGGTGTCATTGGCTGAACTTCTTTTGGTTGTGAATCATCACCTGCATCTGAAACAACAGAATATATAAACAAAACATCATTTCAGCTTTCTCTGTACAGATTTGTAAGGGAGGATCCTTCAGGAAGGTGGGAACTAAATCTTACATAAAGACAACTCCTTTAGAGTAAAAACATCTGAAATGTTTTTAAAATCACACAATATATTCAGTCCTAATGCAAGTATTCTCATTTTTATTTCTCCTCCTTACAAAATGTTTTGGCCTGAAAAGGCCATCATTAGGTGTTTTGTGTAAACCCAAAACTGTCACACTGTATAAAATGTTCACTATTTATACACTTGCAAATGTAAGGCTTCTTGTTTAATTTACTTCATGTACACTTGATATTTATTTCAACTGATTGATGTCGCTCACTTTATAATTTAATTTTGGTTCAAAATTTCTTAAAAATATGTAATTCTTGCACGTCTATTAGGGACGTCATCCATTTGAAAAAGAAGGATGGTGTTACACCTGGACCACCTGGCCCCTCATCAGGGAACTGCTTGGGATGAGCTGCCTTAAGGAGTGAACACTGGGCGCAGTTGGGGAGTAACTATCATGAGAAACAAGCCATGGGGAAGGAAAGCGAGACTAATCAGATGTCACAAGCAATGCACTGAGGAAGGAAGAAATGGCAGTATGCCTGTAGGCTATTCAGGACAAGGGAACAATGTGGCATGCAGTCCCCTTGCTAGGCATCACAAAATAAGCAGCCATACAACAGCTGTTGCTAGGTAATGGCAGCAACATCAGCAAGTGGCTAGGAAAGAGTTGGGATTACACTCTTCTGAAGAAAAGCTGATGGTAAGGAGAGAAAAGACAAGTCCATATTAGATGCAGTGAGACAGCTGGACCGCAGAAGGCAAGGTTGAGACAAAAGAATGTGTCATATGAGATACATATGCATGAGATGATCTGTATTTAGCACAAGAACAAACTGGAATTGGGCATTATGTATGTGTACATGATTTCTGGTCTGCACTCCACACCTGGAATTGCCTCCATCTCCTCCCCATAGAGACATTAAAGTTGGAAATCACGCTGAAATAATGGAACAGCACCAGAAAAGAAATATCCATGCTGGTGAGAAGGAGCATCTATTTATACAGAGGCCTTAAATATTACGAAATATATAATGCTAGAAGAACGTCATGATGAAATGTATTGGTGGTACACTATCTAATGTCACAAACTAACAACGAAAATGATACGGTAGAAGTGGGAGTGAGATGATGGGCATTCAGAATACAAAGGAGGCCAGTGGGAAAGATGAAAAAGAGGATTACATAATGGTATAGGCGATGCAAGAAAATGGTACATGGCAAAAGCCAAGAAAAGGAACACTCAAAAACCCCATTTGACTCCCACAAGGCTGAGGACCAACCTACCTCAACAGGACAGTTTGTTGTAAGTTGCATACCTTTGCCATTAATACAGTGAATACCACAGAAATTTCCAGAAAATGTCACGTGGAACTTTCAAATATACCCTTCTTACCTTCAAATCTAACTTTTCTTCTTACACTTCTTGAACTTCTTCTAACTTTAAACATATTGTTCCCTTTGGTGTCAACAGATGAATGACGAATTGCAATGATGGACTCATCTAAAAACCAGAAAACAGGTTACTGTATTACAGCACATGTATTAGCAGTTACTGATACTCAGTGGTGTGGCCGCGCCATAGTTCAAGTGGTTAGTCGCTGGTTCCCACCAGGGCGGTCCGGGTTCGATCCCAAGTCTGGTCAAGTGGGATGTGTGGTGGACAAAGTGTTGCTGGGGCAGGTTTTCTCTGAGTACTTCGGTTTCCCATGCCAATCTTCATTCCACCACTTGCTCCACAATCACCCTCACCTATCATCTGTGGCTGGTACAATAGGCCAGAAGTGGCCGCAGTACAAGGGACTTAGTCCCACACCTCTTGCAATTAAAAAAATACTGATACTCATATACAGGGTGTCCCAGGAGGAATGTGCCAAACTTTGGGAGGGTGTTCCTTATGTTATAGTATGCCGATATAACCCAAAACACCTATGTCCAAAGTTGAACGGTTACAGAGATAATGGCCCGAGAAAAGTGTGGTCTTTTGGCGAGTCCATGCACTGTACCTGTCAGCTGGCATGTCTTATCTATGTTTGTCCTTGAGTGTGGTGATTCACACTAGCTGTAAGCTCTGTTCAGTATACGTTGCGGCCGCGTTTTGAATGGGTGGGAGGTTAATTGTGCGGAGTTGCTGAAACGACTTTTGTGTTTTCAAACGTGGAATATTGTGATATGCATTTTGTGTATGGATTTTGCGGTGGCAATGCACGTGCTGCTGTTGAAGAATACCAAAGGCGTTTTCCCAGTCGAAGGATTCCATCTCGAAGTGTATTTAGGCGAATTCACCAGACATTGCGTGATTCTGGTTCTCTTCCAAGTGTTTCTGTGCACTCTGAAAGGGAGGATGTACGAATGAGAAACACAAGAGAGAACATTCTTGAGATGGTTCAGAGAAGTCCGCGTCTGTCCACTCGTAGAATTGCCTCTCGCATCAGCGTATCATGTACGCAGGTGCGGCGAACTTTACATGATGAAGAGTTGTATCTTTACCATGATCAAAGGGTGCAACATCTGGAACCAGGCAACCATGCTCAGCGTATGGATTTGTGCCACCGGATAAAAGCTCATCCCGAACTGTTAAGCATCATTTTATTCAGTGATGAGGCGTCTTTTACCCGGGACGATGTAAATAATTTACGAAATGTTCATACGTGGTCCCATAATAATCCACGAGATAATGGTAACAAAATTCCAAAAGAGATTTTCTGTGATCGTATGATTAGTACAGTTACGTAGTCGGCTTTGCGCAGTCAGCCATGTTACGTCAGCGCTTGCCATTCGTGTGTCATGTATAGTCCTTGGAACCCTAAGGACAACTATGACATGGCGTGCGAGTATTTTTGAGGTCCAATTTAATGGCTTCATGTCACCCACAAGTTAGTTTGATGTTATATACATTATTAACATTACAGAAACCAATATTCCTGCCAGTTTTAATATGTATTTGGTAATCAACAAGTGTGTAACACATGTTAAAGTTTCACACTTCTCTGGCCATTATCTCTGAAACCGTTCAACTTTGGACATAGGTGTTTTGGGTTATATCGGCATACTATAACATAAGGAACACCCTCCCAAAGTTTGGCACATTCTTCCTGGGACACCCTGTATAAGTATCATTAACGTGAAATGAATAATTGGTTCAAATCTGATTAACTGAAAGTACATCGAAACTACTCATGCAAACAATCTCATTTCTCAGGAAATATGAACGATGTATTGTACACAAGACGTGTGCTATAATTTAAAATAATATGCAAGATGCCTAACAGTAGAAAACAAAAATTACCAGTAAATTTAAAGAGATACCATGGAAGGTATATTAACATTTATAATACATGCATTACAGTTGGGAAATAATAATAATATTTGTCATACTGTACCATGTGGCAACCAGTCTACCATTGATCTTACATATTTGATCCGCAAAAAAGTCAAACAATGCTAATTCTAATTTTAAGTGGGCCCGTACGTCACAGTGTGTAAACACCACCGCACTCTTACTGAAGATACAATAAAACATAATTATGTAACATGGTGGCTGAAAGCCAGAATAGTGGAATGAATAGAAATGACCATTGCTAAGCAACCCAGCAGTAAACACATTTCTGCTTGAGACTATACTGATGCAACAATAAAGCCTGCAGTGTTTTTATGCAGTCCATGCAGAGACTATGAAATGAGGTCAAACTAAACTTGTCAGAGAGGAGGCCTCGTTTTGAAACATATTGTGACATGTCTATGACAGAACAAAAATCTTGATCATAAATCTCAAGGAGACTGAAGCCAGGAATGACTGTGCTGGCAAAAGCCAGCGGCAATTTAACCAACTGACCAAAGCAGCGGCTGTCTGACTCCAGCTCCTTTGGTCTCTTCTCACTAAGACTGAGACTCCTCATCCTCTTCTGACTGGTTTGGCTGTTAAATTTGTCAGCCATCATTGTGATGGGGAGGACCAGGAGAAACTTAACAGCCAAACCACTCAGGAGAGGATGAGGAGTCTCAGTCCAAGTGAGAAAGGATCAGAGGAGGAGCGAAGCTGGACAGCAGCTACCAGCCAACTAATTAATATTGTAGTTAACTGCAGCAACTGTAGAATGCACACACTGGTAGACTAGTCATCATATATAGAAGTTAGTGTGAACAGCTTGCAACAATCAGAAGGGCAACTTGAGCACTTAGCAGAGATGATACCAAGTAAGTACCCACCACAGAAAATGGCGCTCAACAGACTAACAGTGTAAAAAACAATGGCAGGCAATGCTGGCATCTTACAATGAGCAATATGAAGTATTAATGGTTGACTATGCAGATGCAAGAAAGGATACTGACGCAGGTGAAGCAGCTATAGTTCAAATAGGGCAGCTAGTTTAAAATTCACCCAAAATGAATCACAAAAGGGACAAATGGAGTTGGCCCACAAGGCTGAAACATATAGAAACGCCCTCTGCAAGCACGTAGGTGGTCAATCGCTGTTTGCAGGCTCTTTGCATATTTATGCAGCAATATTCAAGAAAATGTGGGGCAGCCTTCAACCAAGCAAGCATGGAATCAGGACAGGAGCATACCAAATGTTGCTGGTTTCACAGTAAAACATGCAACATATCTTTCTATAAAACTTACTAAAACTTATATATTTTAAAGTTTTACATATCACTACATCTTTTGACCAATATGGTCAACATAAGGTGTTTCAAATTATAGGTGAGGAAACTGCTGTGATTCTGTATTGCGGCTTTGGTTATTACTGTGGTCCTTTCTATACCCATGTGTAGTCGAAGCAGTGGGTTGTTGTGTCCTGCTGCGTGTCTTCTTTTACAAAAGCATAACACAGCCGGAAGAACCCACCACATTGAATACACATGTGTATAGATGGGACCAGATCAGAAATACAAAATACCTGGCCTCGATCTATTACTGAAGCATGAAAGATAGCTCAGAAGATTATGGCAAGAAACCAGGGATCAAATTGGAAAACGGCAGTAAACTGGGTCACTCAAAATATCAGGAGAATGGTCCAGAAAAGGGCACTTGAAAGATGGGAAACAAAGTTGGCAAACTGTGAAGTTACACCTACAGCAATATGGCCTATTCTGAAATCCCACATGAAAAGGGGTGGATCAAAGACACCATCTGAAATTCATGGTCCCTTAGGCCTCACATGTTATTCAGATGATAAAGCCAATGCAATTGCAGACTGCTTAGAGAACCAGTTCACCGAGCATGACTTGTGTGACTGTGACCAGAGGCAACAGGTAGAGGCTACAATTCAAGCCCTGCTGGCTACCACTGATGAAGGCACCCATTAAATTCTGACCCTGTGATGTCTGTGGCATAGATGGCATTCCAAATGGACATCCCCAGCATCTTCCAAGAGGACCTTTCATACATTTTACATGTTTATATAATCATTGCTTTCAACCCAGTCACTTTCTGGCTCCTTGGAACAAAGTAAAAATCATAATTCTGCGCAAAAACCCAGCAAAGACCCAATATTTCCCTAAAACTTGTGTCTAATCGACCTCTTGTCCATTATGGGCAAACAGTTTGAGAAGATGAGTTCAAGAGCAATAAAAAACACACTGAGGAAAGAAACTAACTAAATACTAGTCAGTAGAAGGTCACAGTGCAACACTTCAATGTATGAGGATGGCAGGTCACATGACCCTAAACTTCAATTATATCAACAGCAGCTGTATTCTTGGATACTGAAAAAGCCTATGACACAACATGATGACATTAAGAAGGATCTTATGGGGGTTGGTTGTGAGGATGGAACGTGCGTGGAAGGGGCTCAGGATCATGATCAGTAACGTACTGACAGTGCTGCATCTCAGGATTCAAAATTCTCCCTCTTGAAACTTCAGTTTCATGAGACATTCAGGCATGACAGACCTACACTAAATCTAGGTCACTTTTATCAGTTTGTAGAAATACTCACCATTAACATTTTGATTGTCAATATTTAAAGCTGTATTTGTAGGCGTAGAAAGACTATTCATCACAGACTTCAGAATACTCTTTCTTGATGTCTGGGTTGGCAAAGACTTTGTGCATGGACTTGGAGCACAAGCAGCCTCTGAAAACTAAACATAAACCAAATCACATATACACATTTAAATCTGAATACTGTTGATATTTCATCAACTGCTGATAATAGTCCAAAAATCTTACATAAAGCCAAGACCATTCAAATTAAAAAATCGAGGACAATGCCTGTACCAACAAACAATGATTAGCAGTTTCCCATACACAGTACAAGAGAATTAACCAAGTATATACTAGATTTAGTGAGTACAGCACATGAGATGGCACTGAGCCAACAGAAAATTGTGCATTTTATCATGGAACCAGGAATAAGAATCATCAATTACAGACATACTACTTTGTATGTACTGGAATCATGTCAACACTTAGTTCTCTTAGGGCTTCAAATCAAACTTTAAGAGACAAGATATTTTGACATGACACTTAAAAGCTGGAATATGAAAATCAGAGAAGAGCCAATGAGGCAACCACTGAACTCCTTCTGAACAACATCTGTCTGACAAATCTCTAGGAAGAACCTCTGACTATTCTCAGACCAATCTGAACCTCTCAAGCTCATGAATGAACTCCCTCTTATATATGCCATGCGGCCCGAATATAAGTCACCATGTCGAACAGTTAATTGTCCTGTTATTCTATTTGTTGTCATGGGAATGCCTTTGTCAACCGTTCAGCGTGGTTTGACGTGTATGTTTCGTCAAGGTATTTAAATCGTCTGCGGGGGTTCGACGTCAATGTTTCGTCCAACTGCACACCTATGTTATAACGCCCATAATAATTGATGGTTTTGCTGTAGATTGTTAGATTTTTCGCTGGCCTGTTGTCAGAAGAACAGTATATAACGAGACATGACTTTAGCTGCGTTAAGTCATCGTTACATATGCCTGTCTTGCAGCAAATTCGTGTTGCTTCTGGTAGNTCTTAGAAAAACGTCACGAATTAAGGCAGAACACTGTGGTCACCCCCTGTGACGATACGGGTGTGTGTGGGGGAGGGAAAAGAACTCATTCCTTCATGTATTATCGCTCCAGTTGACTCCATTTTATCGTACTGACCTTGGTGGTCGTTTCGAGGGATGACCATAAATATTTTTTTGAGCCAGCTAAGCTCTGCTTTCGTGCACTACATACCAGCCAGTTCTTAGAATAACTTCATGAATTCTGTGGTCACCCCTACGACATCTGCTGCAGCCAAAATGGATGGAATATAAAACGCATAGCACCAACCACTTGTTATGATAACATATAAAGGCTGAATTTACTGCAGCTGATCTGGCAAGCTATACGACTCACGGAAAGATATTTCCTCGTATTCCCCCTTTGAGAAGAACGCAAGACCGCACAGAAGATGTTTGGTTTACGGAAAAAAGAGCCAAATGAGAGATACGCAGTATTGGTGTGGTGAATGTGAGACAGCGTTGTGTATAGAAGAATGCTTCAATGCGTACCATACTCTGCTCAAATTCTAAACCACCTGCTTCCATTGCCGAGATACCGGGCACTCATATTATAAGGCAAGGTTATAAAACCATCTTTTAAGATAATTTTAGTGAAAGTTTCATGCTTCAAGGCGTATCATATACTGCTCAAATTCTAAACCAACTGCTTCCATTGCCGAGATACCGGGCGCTCATATTATAAGGTAAGGTTATAAAACCACCTTTTAAGATCATTTTAGTGAAAGTTTCATGTTCCTATCTCATATAATTTAAGAACAATAATGAATAAATCATTTTCGAGCAAAATTTAAATGGTCGGCTGAATATATTACCGCCGGAGAGACACAGCAGCTGAATTTAAATGACCACACGAAAGGGTTAATATTCACTGCCACGGAAACAGACGTTTGCATGCCGTTGCCTAGTAAATTAACTTCCATTTCTGCTGCTATTCTGACTTTCAGCCCGTGCTTACCGAGCCATTGCCTAGCAATGGATTATTCAGTAACATTATGCACACAGCAGTAGAGGAGCTGTTGGTGATATTGTTTACTGATCAGCCTGATAAAAAAGTATATAAATAAAATCAGCTAGTGATGGCCAGCAGTAATTTTCCTGAACTGAACTGAGAGTGTAGTTGCATAACTCCCAAGTCATAAGACAAAAAATATAGTCATGAGCTCCATGGGACCCAGAACCAAGAATGACTGTGCTGGCAAGGATAAGCAGAAATTCACCCAAACTGAACCATGGCTGTCAAGGAAGGTACCCAACGAGTAAATAGCATTGAGGAGAATCCTGGTTATTGGAGGCTGTTACAAAGCAATAAGCATGTGAAGATCCAGCAGACTGGAAAAAGTTTGAATGTTCTGTAGTTAACTGAAGATTGTGAGGTGTAACAAAAGTGTTATAGTTACTTGTAGTTAAGAGCAATAAGTCTCCAACAAATTAAACTATCAACCTGAACTCTGTCTAGCCATTAAGCTATGGAAATAGCTCCAAACCAACAACTGTGAACAGCAGCTTATGTAAAACTAATAATGCTAATGGGGTAAGCATGGTAAATTTTCCCAGATCTAGATATGTAATTGCCAAGACTACAATGTTCCCACATCATGACATTCACAAATGCACTTGGACTTCTCTTCACCGAAAGATGCGGCCAGACTGACTGAACTTCTTAGACGACAATCAAGTATACTTGATAACAGAACTTTCAGAGGACTAACTGTGATACTGCCCAATGCCAGGTAGTTGGGGGGAAGGGGGAGTAGGAAAACCTGGGAGATACTGCTGGTAAGCAAACAGGCAAAACAGAAGTTTCATGTGGAAAGAACTAATCCCAAGAATCTTAATAGTATGGATCTTGTTGTCTTATAAATAGGGCATATAATGTGTATAAAGGGGTGGCAGTCTACACAACAATATTCTGTATTTAAAAACAAAGCACGACACTACTGTATCAACATTTGTTTTTGTTGATCCTACATGTTTCGACCCTTATACTGGGTCATCATCAGGCGTGCACTAATACCAGTCTCAGTTGTTGAATTACATCTATTTGCATCTAATTCTTCAATAAGGATCCTTATTGTGCTCTTGAGAATTTTTAAATGCATAAATTGAATCTTTCAGTTAAAATTTAAAACACATAGATAATAAAATTTAAAAATTAAAGACTAAAGATTAAAACATAAAAATTAAAATTGTACAAACAGGGAAATGAAATATTTTGTGATTAATATCTTTAAAACTCCGTGACTGATGCATGTTGACATGATTTTCTGGTGGTAGAAGTGACTATAGTGTGGGGAGCCTGCATATCAGGATCTTCTCGCATAAGTTAGGTCATGTGGTTTTAACCTTAGTATTGTCATATGAAGCTTATGCTCATTATTCTGTATGTCACCCAACAGGTTGTTTACTTGGAGTGATCTAAATGCGAATCTTGTAAGTATGTTGTTATTAAACTCGTTATTAGGTTTAGTATATGTACGTACACCAGTCACGGTAGCCAAGCGGTCTAAGGCATGTACTGCCTTCGCTTGCTCGGAAACCGGGATCGTGGATTCGAAATCCAGTCAGGCCATGGATGTTTAGTTTGTGTGTGTGGGTTTTCCTGTGTTTGTGTATAGGTAGAGGCCTTGCGACGAGCTGATCACCCGCCCAAGGAGTCCTACCAAATGCGTAAGATCTAGAAAAACTGAAGTGAATGGAGAAGTTCATGGAGGTAGGCCTAGGCCCACTGGGACTGTAGTGCCAAGGAAAAAAAAATGTACTTATGTATATTAAGAGGGGCGTTCAAGTTCTAAGGTCTCCGATTTTTTTCTCAGGACTGGGAGCAGATAGACACATGCGGTTTAGTTTAAAATACATGTGCACTCTTTGTGAATGCGTGACAGAGATGGCAGCACTGTATGGCACATAGAACTCTAGTGGTGGGGGCAAGTGTGAGGAGTGTTTTTGATACCTACAATTGCAATGTTTTCCTTACAAGAACAGCGAGTAATCAGTCGTTTTCTCCACTTGCGTGGTGCGACACCCAATGAAATTCATCACCAGTTGAGTGAGACACGTGGTGATGGTGTCATGAATGTGAAAAATGTGCGTTCGTGGGTGCGACAGCTCAAAGAAGGCCAAAAGTCGTGTGGCAATGAACCAAAACAATCTCGGCCTTGCACCAGCCTGTCTAACAATATGGTCGAGTGAGTTGAGAAAGTTGTTTTGGAGGATCGCCGACTGAGTGTGGAAAACATTGCCTCCAAAGTTGGCATTTCCGTGGGATCTGTGAACAAAATCCTGCATGAAGACCTGTGAATGCGGAAAGTGTCCTCCAGGTGGGTGCCACAAATGCTGGTGGACGACCACAAGGTTGCGCGCATGGCAATTTGCCAGGCGATGTTGACATGTGATGAAGGCATGAATGGGACTTTCTTTTCATCAATTGTGACAATGGATGAGATATGGATGCCTTTCTTCAATCCTGAAAGAAGCGCCAGTCAGCTCAATGGAAGCACACAGACTCACCGCCATCAAAAAATTTTGGGTAAGCGCCAGTGCTGAAAAAAATGATGGTGGCCATGTTTTGGGACAGCGATGGTGTAATCCTTACTCATTGCGTTCCAAAGGGCACTATGGTGACAGGTGCATCCTACCAAGATGTTTTGAATAACAAGCTCCTTCCAGCACTGTGAGAGAAATGGCCGGAAAAGGCTGCACGTGTGCTCTTTCGCCAGGACAATCAATTTCATCAGTTGTGACAATGGATGAGATATGGATGCCTTTCTTCAATCCTGAAAGAAGCGCCAGTCAGCTCAATGGAAGCACACAGACTCACCGCCATCAAAAAATTTTGGGTAAGCGCCAGTGCTGAAAAAAATGATGGTGGCCATGTTTTGGGACAGCGATGGTGTAATCCTTACTCATTGCGTTCCAAAGGGCACTATGGTGACAGGTGCATCCTACCAAGATGTTTTGAATAACAAGCTCCTTCCAGCACTGCGAGAGAAATGGCCGGAAAAGGCTGCACGTGTGCTCTTTCGCCAGGACAATGCGCCAGTGCATCGGACGTACGCGACGCAGCAGTTTCTTCGTGAAAACAACCTTGAAGTAGTTTCTCATGCTCCCTACTGACCTGACCTGGCTCCTAGCGATTTTTGGCTTTTCCCAATGATGAAAGACAATCTCCATGGTCGCACATTCACCAGTCGTGCCGCTGTTGCATTAGCGATTTTCCAGTAGTCAAAAGAGACTCCTACAGAAGCGTTCGCAGCGGCCATGGAATCATGGCGTCGACGTTTTGAAAAATGTGCATGGCTGCAGGGAGATTACGTTGAAAAGTGACAAGTTTCAAATTTTTTGTATGATTATTGTGTGAGAAAAAAAATCGGAGACCTTAGAACTTGAACGCACAACATAGATTTTCTTATGATGATATGTGTATGGGCCACTCCCTGTGCTGACGCTGTCACCATGTTGTAGCGGTTCAGACTAGACTACTTGTCTGGGGGGTTTCTGTATATGTGGGTATGTTTGTGTAGAGCCAAGTGGTATGAGGGTGGCGGGGAAGGATACTGTGAGTGGTTGAAGGGATGGTGAAGGGGTGGGATTATTTGGTGAGTGTGTCATGTCTGAGATGAAAAGCCCTACCTAAAAATTGAGGATGTAAAAATGTTCTGCTTGATCATGCACACCTCAGGACGAATGGCAGATAAGCATACAGTAATGGAAGAGTATTACCAGGGAAAAAGTGAAGGAACAAAAAGCCGTAAATACCCCCAAACAGCATGTATCTGAAGACTGCTATCTACACCATAAAAGCCGGCAATATTTAACATTTCAGAGGAAGCTGAACTGCATCTCTAAAGCCGAAGGCAGAAATGTTGGTAAATATCTACCAGACAACATGGCTGAACACCCAGAAAAGAGTATCGTCGTAAGAAGTTCAAATTTCACACAAGTGAGTACCTGTACTTCATCACTTACCTTGGCTATTTGAGCCACTTTAATGACGATGGGACTTGGTTCCTGCCTCCGCCCACGGCTGTGCCGCTTATGCTGATCTAATAATGTGTGTTGCAGCACAGATGTCTGAGACTTACGTGACACTATAGGAGTGGATTCACTTCTGGATACAGCTTAAAAGGAAAAGCAGACATATACACATCTTAGATATACTATACTAGTATGCCCATGAAAAAAAGTCTGCACTCCAGTTCCATGAAATCTTTTTGCTGCTCCTGGTGGTTACTTATATTTCATGTCTCAAGGTGCCTGGACTGACACGAATATTATTTTTGCTATCTTCAGAACATTTTTGTCACTGTGGGGACTATAAAAATAAACTCAATGTTGTCTTGTTCCTTGTATTTTTGATATGGGAAAAGAATGGACAAATAATACAACCCGACTAAAAAACCAAGGATGTAATAGATAAATTCACAATTTTCCTGTGTCCATCCATGTGATCAGAAAAAGAGCTACACCTACCTTGTGATCTACTGTTTTGGCCTGCCCCTAACAAACAGCAACCCATAAATGATTACACAGTGGAATTCATGGAAAAGCTAGGTGAGACACATAAGCATACCTGTCAACGCTTTAACACATTGCGGACCGGAGGGGCCATATGGCCCTCTACGTTTCCAAGCGTTGCGGACCGGTCGGGCTATATGGCCCTCTACGGTCACGTTATGTTGCAAAACGCTATATATCGCTGTGTGGCTTCGTTGAATCGTAACTACTGCGTAGATGACCTCGGGAATGATTGCTGCCTTGTCTAGTAACTCGACCAGAGTCCTTTCCTGTCACAACCTAAACAAAATTGGCTTTGTTCTAATCCAAGCTTGCACGTATGAACCATGCAGCTACCAGTTCAACATGGCTCAGAGACGAAAGCAGTTGCGATCTCTCGGAGGACAGGAAATATTAGAGATGTTCTCCGATGAGCTATCAGATTTGCCAACTGCTTCGTCTTCTGATAGCGAGGCCATTATCAGTGACAGTGACAGTGATGGGGGCCACAGGGCTGCCCAAAATGTGTCAAGTGAAAGTGAGAGCTCCGTTGAAAGTGCGAGTGTCGGGACAGCTACATGGGATAAAGTGGACAAAACCCCCACTTTGGGAAAGTTTACTGGTGATCCGGGGGTGAAGCAGATGCCATCGGACCCAATGGACAAGTCTGAAGTTGCGTCACTGTTTCACTGCGTCACATTCTTCTTCAGTCCTGGAGGGATACTCGCGTTGTGAATATGGTTTCCACTATTCACAATTCAAGCATGGTCGATGTCCAAAGATGACACGGGCAAGTAAAGAAGCCTCCTTGTATTTCCGAGTATAATATGTTCATGAAAGGAGTTGATAGGGCCGACCAGTTCTTGGCCTATTATTCCCTTCCTAGGAAAACAGTAAAATGGACGAAGAAAGTTGCACTGTGGCTTATAAACTGTGCAATTTTCAATTCATTTACGGTTTTCAAAAAGGTGAACAGAAATTCTACTTTGAAATACAAAGCATTTCTGTTGAAACTGGCAAAAGCTTGGGCTACTGACGTCACGGTGGCGGCAGTACCTGCGTCAGACACAGACATAGTGCAGCTGGGGCCATCTGTTCGCACCCGCCGGAGGCCTCGAGCAGACCCCCCTGGCCGACTCTCGGGTGATATGCGGAAACATATTCTTGTAAAAATTGTGAAGAGTGAATATTGCAAGAAGAAACACCCTTCTAGGCAATGCCGTGTGCGCGCAGAGCACAAGAAGAAGAGTAGAACTGCCTACATGTGCAACTTCTGCGTAATGCCTCTTCACAAAGGGGAATGTTTCCAGAGATATCACATGCACAAGCACTTCTAGGAGCTCTGGTAAGTGTTCTCCAAAAATTTCAGTTCATAAAATTAATTAGGAGATTTTATATTAATTTTTAAAGTGAACAGTGCACAAGTTAGAGTAGTAGGTTTAAAAACGCTGGTCCCCAGAGGGATTTAAATGTTTAAACCACCGGTCCGCAATGTGTTAAGGTAGAAAGTGGCAGATATAAAGCCCAATATGGCCACACAGCCAACTCCACGAGATTCCTCAAAGGATATATCTGACTGTAGTGCCAACTTGGATGAGAGGAGATTTTTCTAGGCTGCAGACATCATGCGAAGACCCTTACAAGGATTAGTGATATATAATCTGCAGGATCCAATGACATCCTTGGAGAATATGACAGTGGTACACTGAGACAGACTGGCACTGTATTCAAGGGCCTTTCAGAATGAGTAACCTTGAAGAGAGAGCATGGTCACAAGAGCTCAGAATGGAGTGGAGGGGGGGGCTATGTTGCTTAGTCTGTGTTTCTTGCAAATAGCTGTTTGAGGTCCAATTCTACAATCAAATCAAAGGTGAGTTTAACTCTTTTAGTATGAACATATTATAACTGTTCTGAAATAGATTTGAGAAATATTAGAAGCAAGCCAAATGGGAAGGTATTGTTCTGCTTATCAGAAGCAGGATAAGGTTAACATTCCGCGGACCGGCGATTTAAATATTTAAATCACCCTGGGGACCGGCATTTTTGAACCTACTACCCTAACACATGCACTGTTCATTTTAAAAATTAATATACAATCTCCTAATTAATTTTATGAACTAAAATTTTTGGAGAACACTTACCAGTGCTCCTAGAAGTGCTTGAGAGTGTGATATTTCTGGAAACATTCCCCTTTGTGAAGTGGCATTACACAGAACTTGCACATGTAGACAGACATACTCTTTTGTTGTGTACTGTGCAAACATGGCATCGCCTAGAAGGCTGCTTCCCCTCGGCATGTTCACTCTTCACAATTTTCACAAGGGTATGTTTCTGAATATCACCCGAGAGTCGCCCACGGGGTCCACATGAGGCCTGCGTGGAGTGGGAGTTGATGGACCCGGTCGCACTGTCTGTGCCTGCCACCACCATCTGGTCTGTAGCCCAGGCTTTTGCCACATTCAGCAGAAATGCCTTGTATTTCAATTTTGAATGAGAGTTTAGATTTTTGAAAACCAAAAATGGATTGAAAATGGCACAATTTATAAGCCACAAGGCAAATTTCTTTGTCCACTTTACTGTTTTCCGAGGAAGAGAATAATAGGCCAAGTACTGATCAGCTCTATCAACTCCCTTCATGAATATATTGTCACGTGTTGGGCATGTCACACGACAAATAAATTCACGTGGGTCCCGGATTCAGCAAATCTTTATTGGACATTCACTCTCACACACCATACAGTTATTATCGCCTGTGGTATCACTTGACTTCTGGCAACTATGTTCCAACTGTGCTGTATGAAGGCTGGATCTCAACTGTCATCGGCGGCGGCTATCCCAAGACTGTGTCCTTCGGCAGCTATTTCCAGACTGTCTTATTGAATGTATTGCCTTCTTATATATCTGCGGCCGTTGCTATGCACTGAACCTTCTGTTGTAACCGTGGAGACTCCTGCTAGAATTACAATACTGCTATTGTTATTTCCTATGCAACGGTCTATTCTACCGTTTCCATGGAAGTATCTCTTCTGGGTTCCAAACATGTGACACTATTATACTCGGAAATACAAACAGGCTTCTTTACCTGTCCATGTCTCCTTTGAACATCAACCATGCTCGAATTGTGAATTGTGGAAAAACAGTTCCGCTACTTCAGACACTTGCGTTGAGTCCGATATAATTTGCTTCACTTGTCTACTCTTCCCCATGTGGCTGTACCTGCAATGTTGCTACCCGCACTTTTGTCGGAGCTACTGTCACTTTCACTTTCACTGTCTGTGGCCACAATTTTTTGTTCACCCCTGCCACACTCACTATCACTAGCAGACTAACAAGGGACATCAGATAGCTCATCGAAGAACAAGTCAGATATTTCTTGTTCTCCGATAAAACGCTTTGACCTCAACATCTTCCGACCTTGATCCATTTTGCACTAGTAACTTCCCACCTGGTGCATGCAGCTGGAAGATGAACAAAGGTATTTTCTTTTGGAGTGGGAAAGGAAAACAGTTGGGTCATAAACAGCGGGGTCATGTTACTGACTACGAAGCAAACAGTCAAGAGGTCTATCACGCACCAGTCATGCGTCTGCCTGGCGCCAGTGCAAGGTATAGCGTGTTTCAAAATAACGTGTCCTAAAATCATAATAATATGCCACCGGTCCGCCATGTTTAAAAGCGCCAGGCATAAAAATATGCCACCAGTCCCCAAAGTGTTAAGTTGTCCCTGTGCTTAATTAACTAAGCATTATGCCATAAAGACATATGAGGGAGTGGAGGTGCTCTAATTTGGAATTAAGGATGTTTTTCTTCATTTTAAGAATTATGGCTCCCACCCAACATAAACTGTTGCACTGAGGCCATACATATAAGGTTCAAGGATTTAATTCCTGGAATGACCTGAGAAAGCAAAATTTGCTTACCTGTGCACTAGCAGCTGCTGTTACCTTTGAAATACTCTCCATGTGAAGATATGCACTTCGTGAGATGATGGTGCCACTGCCAGAAACAGTCTTGTAAATTGTTTTCCAGAATACATCACAGTAATGTTATCACATTGTGATGGATATCAGGAATGTCAGCAAATCTTAGTCCCTTCAGGGCATTTCTTAATTTTGGAAAGAGACAGAAATCGCAGGTGGCTAAGTCAGGTGAATAAGGTGGATGGTCCATTTTTGTAATGGACTTCTTAGCCAGGAACTTGCGGACTCTTAATGCATCATGCGCAGGGGCAGTGTCATGGTGGAGAATCCACTTGTCAGGCCAGAGTTTGGATCTTTTCCTCCAAACATATACCTGTATCCTTGTCAGCACTTCCAATAACACTGTTCAGTCAGCATTTATCCTTGTGCAATGAATTCACAGTTACTATCCCCTTCTGATCAAAGAAACACACAAGCATGGTCTTGAACTGGGAGTGAGACATGGGTGCTTTTTTCTGCCAAGGTGACTTCTGTGTTTTCAACTGCATGCTCTGGCATTTTTTTGCTGGTTGCATTGAAAACACATTTCATCACCGGTAATGACCCTATCAAACATCTCTGCATTGTGTGAAAGATCAGATGAAATGTGAAACTGACATTTTTTCTGGTCGTCTGTGAAAATTCGAGGCACCAGCTTCGCAGAAATTTTTCTCACTCCCAAATCCTCTATAATACCCTGTCACGCTGTTTTCCTATTCATATTCAATTCTTCTGCTATTTGTCTCATGCCTAATCTTCAATCTGAGTGCACCAATGTTCGTACTCTGTCCACATTTTGCATTTGTCATTTGCATTTTTGTCTGCCCACTTCTTGGATCATCTTGCACATCATCTCGCCCTTCCCTGAACTGCCTATGCCATTCAGACACACTCAATTTCTTCATAGCACATTCACCATATGCCACTGTTAATAGGGCTTACGTTTCATTAGCACTTATACCAATCTTCATGCAAAACTTGATCTTTATCCACTGCTCCAGATTCTTGTCACTCACGGACATGTACTAATTTCTCTGCTGTTTGGGAACAGATAACTCATTTGATTTGTGGCTCATGTAAATGCAAATTGGGACATGTCCAAATGTGCTTGGGTAAATTGGTTTGCCTGACTCAAAACCCCAGTGACACAATAAGGCCATTCCAGGAATTAAATTGTCACACCTTGTATTACTGCATCAGCCTCTCATGTACTCTTGTACGCTTAATAGGCAACTTTGATCCAGGTCACAGTCACCCAAGCACTCATCAGAACCCTCTCAATGGCACATTTATGAAATTATAAAGCTCTTGCATGAGAAGAGACCACTTTAGTCTACTGAAGTTCAGTTACAGTGTAGTGCAGGTGTGTGTTCAGCTAGTTCAATTCAGAGCAGTGCAGAATCTGCCATGAGGTAGTAAACCAGACAACGCAGTCAATTAGTGAGTCAGTTTGCAGGTCAGTCAAGTGATAAAGAGAAAGAAGGGGCATGTTCAGCGAGGGCGCAGTGGTGTTCCAGTGAAATAACAAGTGGACAAAGAAATCAACTATACTAAAAACTAAACTCCGTGGTTTTAGTCCACAAGCGAAATATACCAACCAAGCGACCACCACTTGTTGGCAAAGTTAGTGCCAACTTTTGCAGATAGAGGGTGTCATGTGGTCGGTGCAATGGATTCCCACGGCTGTTAATGTCAGTTTTATAGACTGGAGCCACTACTTTTCCATTCAAGTAGCTCCTCAATTATCCTCATGAGGCTCAGTGGACCCTGTTCCCAACCCACTATTTCTCAGTAAATCTGGTAGCGTCAGGAATCAAACCCAGGACCTCTGGATCTGTAGCCAGGAAATCTGACCACTAGACCACAGAGGCGGTCCAAAGAAATCAACTGAAGTGCAAAAGTAGGTATGAACGGTGACAAGATAACTGCCGCAAATTATGATAAACATTGCAACATAGATAAGTGAAAACAGCTGAGATTGATAGAAGTGTCAAACAAGGCTTTACAGTCTCTTAATTTCTTTGCAGTTATTATTTACAACACTAAGATAAGCAAGATTAGAATACAATACATTTCAGATCCAAGTAAAACACAAAACAAACATTTTAAGGACTTCAACAAAGGGAACACATATAAACTAAGAAAGCAGATCTCTCTTACCACCTTGTTTTGGGGTACATGCAGGATTCATGCTGACACCTCCAACATCTTCAGGTGATTCTATTTGCCTTCTCTTCCGTGCCGCTACAAAGGAATACAGATCATGGAAATACATAACATGCTTCCATACAAAGTACAGGGAGATCAAAAAGTCTCACACATCAAACTAAAAGTTGTTACAAATTGTACTGCAGTTAATATATCTCCTACTGTTATATGGTACTGTAGGAGTACTAACGAGTAGAAACGCTTGAGTGTTGGTTGCAGCAAGACAGTGCCACATGTCACACATCTGATGACAACATGCAGTTCTTGCAAGAGTTTTTCGGTGACCATCTCATTTCGAAAGGATTGTGGCCCCTGCGTTCGCCCAATTTGTCACCCACAGATTTTTTTCCTTTGGGAGTATCTCAAAGGAATTGTCTATAAAAACAATCCGCATACACTGGATGACCTCAAGAGGAACATTACAATGGTGATCAACAGCATTAGTTTACAGGTGCACCACAAAGCGGTCTCAAACATGGTAAAAAGGGCTCGCGCATGCACTGCTGAACAGGGAAGCCATTTGAGCATATGTTGTAAAGACATGATTTGATTTTTCATTTCTAAGATGTAAGGTTATAAACATTAATAGAAAGTGCTGTATGTCTTGTAGTTTGTGCATTAAACCAGCAAAATATAATTGCTTAGTGTGATGTGCAGGACTTCAATCTCCCTATATTATAATGTAAATTATCACATAACAGCGAAGTCTCACAACCATATATCAAACCACCAACTGACAGACAGAACCTGAAATGGTGGGAAGAGGAAGAACTAGCAAACAAAAGTACTGTAATGTATTTGATCAACGTGTTGCCAAGCAATGGTTTTAAAAACAACCTCAGCAATAGAGACTGTTTTCTATGGGGTCCACGCCGCGACTGTTGCTATGCAATGATGAGGTAAATATGCCTCTACAACAGCAGAGGCTGTGCGTCTTTCTGAGTTCACTTTCAAAAGAGTTGTTAAAGATATACCTCACAGACATACTTTTACCAGTCAGGATGATTTTTTACCACCCAGTATTTTAAAACAAAATGACAGAAGATAAAATAAGGAACATGTAAAGACATATGGCTATGGGACCAACATTTATGCCAAATATCATCACCAACCTAGACTTCAAAGTTCAATGGATGTATTGGTTTTCCATGGAAGGAACCCAGTGTCACATATGGCCTAATATCCCAGAAGACTGTATCGTTAAATTTGCCCCACTTTTGTAAAATTTCATCTATTCTCAACTCACATGCTTACCACCATTCTGTGAAAATTGCCACATTTATATGAATTGAAGACAATTTTGACTCTGTACTGCCATCCTCCTTGATCCTACGTTGTGCTCCACTTATCACCATCCTCCCTCTTCTCGTGGATGTCGAGAAGTTAGGTGGGAAGGGAGGAGAATTGTGGTTGTTGGAGCTGGTACGCAAGAGCAAGTAAAGACGGGAGTATCTGGGTTCTGTTTGGTAATTTGTAGAGCTGAGTTCATATCCCGGGTCTTATACGGGTCTGGCTCGGGCAGGGCAGGAAGAATCTTTCACTACAATCACACACACCTCTTTAGACCGTTGCACTTAGTAATCATTTAATTCCCTCCAGCTCACTGAATACAGATGAATATATTAATAACACTTATTTAGAACTTTACTTGTAATACTTTTACGGAAGGGACGTAGTAGTAATTTTGTGTCCGACTTTGCCGAAAGTTGGATGAAGACTCCTCGAGGTGGAATGCACTCTCTCTGAATCCTGAGGTCCACGAACCCCAGACTCCAAGAGAAATCCACTCCTCCACTTCTGCCATTGGTCAAGTTTTCAAACTAGGAGGTTCCCTAAATTTTGAATTTCCAATCATGTTGCTTTGCTATGTGATTCTGGCAGATGCTGACCTGACGCTAAGGTTGACAGCCCCTTGATGCATTACGATCAGGGGATGGGGCTCCGGCCATCCCACTTCTAAGTTATAGCTGTCCCAAGCTGTCAGCTCGCAAATTCTCAAAGACTTTCTGACTTTGCTGAAACTGCCAGAATTCCAGGAAAGTACTAGATGTTACTTCCTGTCCACATAGCAAAACTTGAACTATGTCCCTTCTGTGTGTAAGAGTTGGCTATCTGCCGGATCTCTTTGTATTTACTTGATATTTACTCAATATAGGTATAATTAATACACAACAGCCCACCAATCAGAATGAACGGTTACATCTGAGACTGCTCAGGTATAACAGAAACAAAAAATGGGAGTTGTTGAAAACATTTCACTTAACAAAGCATTCTGAATGATAATATTTAGCATATAATTTATCTCTGATCAATAACACAACTCCTGTTTCATTCTGCATACTTAAATAACATCACTTGACATGACTTTAAACTTTATACTTTACTCTATGATTACAGTACCATTGAACACAAGGGCACAGCAGTATCTACTTTCCATCATCCAATAATCTGTATAAAATGATACAGGCTACAATAATTTACTGCAATATGAAAATGAAGTCCTGAAAACATGTAATATTCCACCTCTTATCACATCACAACAGCCATAGCTGATTAATATACTTATTTCTACTAATATTGAATGCATTATCTCTTAACATGTTATGCTTTCAGTATGCTAATTAAAGATGACCCTTGATTCAACACAAGAATGTAAGTATATCTCATTTTAGATCTGCATTCCACATACCTGTTATCATTGCACGTATCGAAGATTTTGCTGGCTTTTGCACTTTCTTAGCCTGCTTTGAACCTCTAGTGGCAGGTCGCTTTGCCTCCACACATACTGTATTCTCTTCTTCTCTCCAACTGTTTAGTTTAAGTTTCTCCAATTTACTGAAACGAAGGTCCACGTCTTCAACCTATATAGATGGTTATAGAAGAAATATTTAATGATGCAACAAGTTGAGAACTTCAGTTTTGTTATACACATATCTGATCACCACCTCTCTCCCATTTGGGCTCCCATCACTGAAGCAGAGGTCATAGAACTATAACTCAGGCCACTTTAGATTATAGCGGAAAGCGGTGTTTTTATGTTGGTACCACACAGATCCCTCATTTAAATCTTGGTCTTACCTTCTGTTATGTCCCATTTGGTATACAAGGGAGTCGGATCACAAACGGATATAAAATGTAAAACATCTGATACTCAAACCATATGAAATGTAAAACATCTAATACTCAAACCTGGGAAAAACATTTATTTCTAGACATATCCTCCACCAACACTGATACAATTAGTTTCTATAGGATTCTGACGATGGTGTATAACACAGAGATATTGGGTTTCCGGACTTTATCCATCGTCCTGGTTTTCTTTATGAATATTCTTTGCACTGGGTCCTTTTGCCCACAAAACACGCACAACAGGACGCTGCTCCTCAATAGTACACCTTCAAGCACAGTAGCCATTCTGACTAATAAAACCTGCCTCTGGACAGGCATATGTGCATCTGCTATCTAGACTGCCATGAAGCTGGACTGTGTTGCTACCTAGTGATACTCATAGAGAACATATTACATCCATTACAACTGTTTTACTTCCATTTCTGACCTATTTACTGACTCTCCCTCCTTTGTAGAAATGCTTCTCTGCTTGGATTTTACTCTTTCACATTTATTGTATCTACATGTACATTTTTGTCTTATCTCAGATTTTATAGGTTGACGGACTATGTCATGTAATTATTTTTACGTAGGTAAGTCAATAATTATCCACAATGTAGCTATAAATTTTGTTTCAATACAAATAGAAAACTTACATTAACATCATTTTTCAACATAGGCCCCTTGCTTTTCAACGCACTTGGTCCATCGTTGCACAAGCTTCCTGATGCCCTCAGAAAAGAAGGTTTTCGGCTGAGCAGCGAGCCACGCATGCACCGCTTCCTTCACTTCTTGGTCCGAGGTGAATCGACGGCCCCTTAATGCCTCTTTGAGTGGACCAAACAAGTGGTAGTCAGAAGGGGCGAGATCAGGACTATACGGAGGATGAGCCATTACATCAAACTTGAGTTTCCGGAGGGTTTCAGCAGTGTGGGTAGCAGTATGTGGACGGGCATTGTCGTACAACAATACAACACCTTTCGACAGTAGTCCTTGGTGTTTGCTTCGAATTGCAGGCTTTAGCCTGTCAGTAAGCATCTCACTGTAATGAGCACTGTTTATTGTTGTGCCCCTCTCCTGATAATGTTCCAGTACTGGCCCTTGTGAGTCCCAAAAAACTGTAAGCATCAGTTTCCCTGCGGATGGTTGGCTTTTGAACTTTTTCTTGCTGGGCGATTGTGGATGTTTCCATTCCATACTCTGCCGTTTACTCTCCGGCTCGCAATGATGGCTCCATGGTTCGTCACCAGTGATGTTCTGTCTAAGACGTCACGTTCATTACCATAGCGATCCAAATGTTGTTGGCAGATGTCCAAGCACATTTGTTTATGCAACACTGTGAGTTGTTTTGGGACCCATCTTGCACAGACTTTATGAAACCCAAGTCTGTTGTGGATGATTTCGTAGGCAGAACCATGACTAATTTGCAGACGATTTGCCACTTCATCAATAGTCACTCGTCTGTCTAACAGAACCATGTCACGTGCACGCTCAATGTTGTCCTCATTTGTGGCCGTGGATGGTCGTCCAGCTCCTTCCTCATGCGTAACACTTGTGCGACCATTTTTGAATTTTTTAATCCATTCGTAGACACTCTGTTGCGGCAAAACACTGTTCCCGTATTGTGCTGAAAGTCTTTGATGGATTGCGGCCACAAAAACCGGATCACTGAACGTTGCTCTTCTTTGGTGCAAACAGAAAGCGGAGCAGCCATGATTAACGGCAAGGCAGTGACGATGGAACTGACCTAGCAACATCAAACTTGCGCAGAAATAATGACAAGGAAACCACACATGGTGATGCTGCGCAGAATGACAGTGCTGCCAACAGAAACACAAATACAACTGCATTGTGGATAATTATTGACTTCCCCTCGTATATTTTATTCATTTAGAATTTCTCTTCAGTGGTAGCCTCTATTTTGATAGTACTGTCATTTTATGGACTCTGGCAGTTAACTTATGCATGGGCATGGGTGCAAGGCCTCATGTGTGTGAAGTTTTGTAAAGTCTGTCTTAAATCCTGTCGATGGTTTATGTTATGTTTGGTTTATATATCCTGTCTTGGGTTGGTTCTAGTGTTCAGAGATGGGGACTGGTTCTATCAACTGGGCCCATCTGAGTAGGCTTTTGCCTGAAGATGGAGACGGTCCAGTCTCCAAAATGCTTTTCAATAACAGGATGATGGATAACATCCAGAAAGTCAATAACTATACTAATATAACATAATCACAAACTTTTAGAACTTATATCTGTTGTAGCTTTTAAGTTGAGCGAATTTCATTATCGATTGATGGCAAAGCAAATAAATTTATATTTTGAACAATTTAAATTAAAATTAAGTTTGTTTAATATCTCATTTGAAGGGGGTTGTCTCATAAGCTTCAATCAAATAGCTTGTCATGCACAAAATTCTGTAATGCAACTTCAGAAACAAGGTTCTCTGTGGTGGTTAGTGCTTTGAATATTGGGTTGAATCTGTGTTTGTATCATTCATTTCCAGGTTATTTTTTGCTGGTTTTGTATATGTGGTGTGTTGCGGCGTGACGGGAGGGCGTGGAGGTACCTCCACCGCTTCCGCCACCGTA